>NC_092875.1:180934021-181201521 GCF_028372415.1 Notamacropus eugenii
CCACCTCAGTGTGACAAAGCAAACTATCTGGGGTATTTTAAATCACTGTCTCTCCTAATGGAGTACTGAAAAATCAAAGGGGCCAAATTCTGCCCTTGGTTACTCATGCAGGTAGCTCTCATTACCCTTAATGGCAGTTGTGCGTGAGTGGGAGAGGAAGAAATCATCCCAGTGTCCAAAACAATTAGTAATCTACACTTCCAATTTAAGTAGGTCTCAGAACAATAGACCCCATTCTTTGACCTTCTGCTTAGCCAGTCATTCAGATGGACTATGGGGGTGGGGAATTCTACCATTTTAGGTAGGAAAGTAGAATGCTAGGAAGCAACAGAAGAGGATGTGTGAAAATATAGTGTCCTGGTAACATTCAGGAGTGTGGAGCTGGGTGAGGATGTGGGGCGGACACTGGAGGAGTCTGGCAGTTCACCTACCTGAGAATTCTGACCTGATTACATCTGTTGTCCCTCCTGCAAAACTCCTTAAACCTCCACTGATTGAAGACTCCAATCCAGGTAATGATGGAGCATTTTCTCCTTTAGTTAATTCCTTAAGGATTTATTGAGAACTCACTAAGTTCCTAACATTTGTGTTACTACTGTGAAGAATAAGGAAATAGATGATGTAGTCTTGGCACTGAAGGAATTTACAATTTCCTTAAGGAGACAAGACATAAGTAAACCATTACAGACCAACACTGATTCTACTCAAAACCCTCAAAAGGTATCAAAGACAATAGAGAGATATAGAAGTTTGGAGAGAGCAAATGCCAATATGGGCCAGAGAAGTCATAAGTGGACCTTATGCTAATCCTTGAAGGCTATTGAATAGAAAGGGGATTGAATGAGAAAACACAGCAGAATTTGATTCACAATATATCAAAAGCTTCTGAGTTTGAAAGGGGGCATGAGAAATAATATATCTGAGACTGTAGATTTGAAAACTGCACCAAACTTTGATCTATGTAAGCTGAATTCAGCAAGTCCTGGGGTATACAAAGACCAGTACTGAGTTGCCTCAGGCTTACTTCCTAGAAAAGCCTTCATATACTCTGATTCAGGTGTTTCCATTTGCTTAATTGATAAAGGTGCATAAACAAGATGACATAGAAGACCTTTCTGGAAGCCTAAATCCTGACTGGCCTAACTGTAGTCAAACTAGACCACTCTAAAGGTTTCTATTTGCTTCATTTCTCTATACAGAAAGAGTGGTAATAAATCAGGTTGGCTCTTTTGAGTCTCTCACTGACTGTTATTGAATCACAAAGTTAGATTTCTTTTTATTGTTTTCCTTTCAATCTTCTTTTCTTTTAAGTTGATTGAGAAAATTATCTTAAAGTTATGGTGAGAAGTTCAGCAATGACATCTGTTGACTTTTGCGTTCATCTTGAAAAACCTAAAACTGACTAAGATGGGCAAATTTAAACACACAAATATATTTTAAAGGAAATAGTGCTATATTATCCAAGTAGAAGTCTAAAGAACTGAAATCTAATGATTAAAACACAATCACAGACTTTAGAGTGGGAATATACCTTAGGGATAAATTAATCCAGACTCTTAAAACTGCCTAAAGGATTGATTGACTTGCCTAAAATGACACCAACAGTAAGAAAGTCAAGATTCAAACCCCAATATACTCATGCCGAGACTGTTCCCAAAATTTTGCTCCTTTTGTAGATGCATCGCCTTCCCTGAGGAAACTCTTCCCTAATGTCCTTCTCTCTGAATTTGTGATTTCTTTCCTGGTGATTAGCACATTAGGGAGGATTCCAACTGTGCTTTGGTCAGCTAAGTGGCCTGGCACTGGGCTTGGAATCAAAAAATAGTCATCCTAATGAGTCCAAATTCAGACTCAGATACTTAACGAGTTTTGTGACCTGGTTACAAGTTACTTAACCCTGTTTGCATCAGTTTTCTTATCCATAAAATGGGCTGGAAAAGGAAACAGCAACTCTCTCCATTATCTTTGCCAAGAGGCCACAAAGAGTCAGAAACAAATGAAAGAACTCAACAACAACCATTTATGCTTTACTTGACTCACACCTAGTCTCTCTCCAAAATCTTCCTCCTCCTCCTCACTTGTGACTCTGCCCCCTTCGCAGGCAGCCTTACCCCTTCCTCATACCAGCTCCTTTTTATATGCTGTATTCCTCGTTAAAATGTAAGGTACTTGAGAGTACTGTTTGTCTTATGCTTACATTTGTATCCCAGCACTTAATGCGGAGCCTAGCACATAGTGTTTAGTAAGTATTCTGTCTACTTCAGTCAATCCTCTTCCCACTATATCAGATTGCCTTTACAGATCACTCTCCCATTCTAGTTTTAAGCATTGTGCTTTTCAAAATTTCCAGGGACTAAATAGTATACATACAACAGATAATGAAATTTGTATTTTTATCAGCAAACAGTATAAATGTGCTAAAACACACAAATCAATTTAATTTTTTCCCATTCAACAAACTATGAATGTACTTTCCCAGTTCCTTGGGGAAATATAACAAAACACTAACTTTCATATGTTTAGTTAAGAAATTGTAGGTGCTAGTATAGGAAAACAAAAGGAAGTATGGATTTCATCATCAGAACTATTCTAAATAGACCTGTATTGGGAGGATGAGAGATATGCAGGTAATAAGCAACTGTATAAACAACATGAAAGAGAACAGAGAAAGGAAATTTCTGTACTTCTCATTTTTAGGATTTTGGAAAGAGGGGGGAAAGTATGGGTGTATCATGTGAGATCATCTGTAATGAATAAAAATAAGGACCATGCATATCCACTGCAATGTTTTCTTGGGTTCAACTGGGAAACTTAAGTAAGCTAAACAAATAGAAGCTATATATGTAGATGGATGTCAAAATTGATAATATAGCTTGTGTCTAATTTAGCACAGTTTGGATAAATGAAGTGATTTATTGATGCTTTTATCTGTCAGTTCTGATGTTAAAAAAAAATACATACCATGTATTTAAAAAATCTGGTCTATTTCAGTGCATTTTTAAACTGTAAGCTTTTTTTATCTGCTATCTTTCTTTCAAAATGCTTAGTAATTTACTAGAAAAGTTTAAAGGGGCCTCATGTTACTAAATAACATACCCCATCTTCTCCCCCAGACTAGCAGAAATATCTCAAAGTAAGCTATGAGTATTCAATGTACTTATGTCAGAATGGGTAGGGGCACAGAGTTTTTGCTTCTTTTTTTTCAAATGAGCTCTACATTTCATCTACATTTTAGTGGAGTTATCCAAAGCATATCTGTTGTTCTAACAACATTCAACAGCTAGACTATGTCAGCTCTAGCTCTACCCAGTCCTGATCTTACTTATTTTGAGGACTGGCAAATCAAATCCTTAGGGCAAAGAAATATGGCAGCAGGGTAGGAGACTATGTGTTCTTAGCTCACATAATAGTGAGGTGCTTGGATGGAAAAGCAAGTAGTTTCATGATGGACTCTAAGGATTTGACAGGGGAGTGATGCTAAGTTGGTATTGTGTTCTTGGCATTTCCTTAAGATTCCTCAGAAACCTCAGTTCATTGTGAGTTTTAGTGCTCCTGACACTACAAACCCATGCCACACTTAGGTAGTCATTTTCTGTTGCCTAGCCTTATTTCCATACATTTATTTTGGTCAGTAAATTCCCTCTGTAACCATATAAGTTTTTTTCAAGACATGTTACAATTTTCCTTTTTATCAAAATAGTCTTTTTGTGTCTTTAGAAATTCATTCTGAAAGTTTTTCCATTTCTGTCTGAGTTAATTTTATCTGTAGAATTTTATCCCGTTACTTTCTGACTTAACCTTTTAAAATTCCTACAATAATCTTAGGGGATGCATTACATTATGTACAGTTTTCGGGTCCCCTCTATCATGTTCTAAGATAGCCTGGTTATTTCCCCACTATCTTCCCACTATTTCTATTTCAGCAAATAGTTCTCATTTGGTGAGGAGCATAAGATCAAAGAAAAAGCTTTCATTCACTGCTACTGGTGTTCCTAACATGTTTAGTTTTGCAATTTCCTCTAGAGTTTTGCAGGCTATAGGTTTTATTCCCAAATGAATCGTCAGAAGTGAAGAGTTATCATAAGGTTTGATAAGGTTGGGAAACTTCCTCGTAGATATCAGCCCCAAGATGACAGTAGATCCCACTGTTGTTAATGTTTGGTGATTCTGACCGATACATACTTCCCTAATTTACTTTAAGGTATCACCCTTTCTGTCTAAATCTTTTCCCCCCCATTTTGACTTTATCTTGGTAAACAGTGTGAGATAATGGTTTATGCCTAGTTTCTGCCAAACTATTTTCCAATTTTCACAGTAATTTTTTGTTAAATATTAAATTCTTGCTTCAAAAACTTGGATGTTTCAGTTTATCAAACACTAGATTACTATGGTGATTTGCTATTGTATATTCTGCACCTAACTTACTCCAATGATCCACTGGTCTAAATTCTAGTCAGAAACAGGTTGTTTTGATGATTGTTATTTTATAATACAGTTTGATATCTGGTATATTGCTGGGTTGCCTTCTTTCACATTTGTTTTATTGATTCCCTTGATATTCTTGACTTTTTGTTCATCTAGATAAATTTTCTTATATTTTTTGTAACTACAAAATAATTCTTTAGTAGTTTAATTGATATGGCACTGCATAAATAAACAGGTAAAAATTGTCATTTTTATTATATTGGTTCATTCTACCCATAAGCAAATAAAATATCTCAGATTATTTCTATTCGTCTTTATTTGTGTGAAAAAATGTTTTATAATTATCTTCAGGTAGTTTCCTTAGTTTGTCTTGGTAAAGTATTGGTAATACTTGGTATTACTTGGTAAAGGATTTTAAATGGAATTTCTCTACCTCTTCCAGCTCTCTTTTGTTGACTATTTAAAGAAATGTTGATTTTTGTTGGTTAAATTGGGCTAAAATTATTTGTTTCAACATTTTTTTAGTTGATTCTCTAGGTTTCTCTCAGAATACAATCATATCATCTGTGAAGAGTCATAGTTTGCTTTCTTCGTTGTCTATTTTTATTCCTTAAATTTCTTCTTTTATTGCTATCACTAGCATTCCTAGTACAATGTAGAATAGTAGTGGTGATAATGGACATCCTTGCTTCACTCCTGATCTTGTTAGAAAAACTTCAAGGTTATCCACATTATAGATAATGTCTGCTCTTGGTTTAAAAAGGCACCACTTATCATTTAAAGAAAGGCTCCATTGATACCTATTCTTTTTTAGCATCTTTAATATGAATGGGTGCTGTATTTTGTTAAAGGCTTTTTCTGCATCTATTAATATAATCACATGGTTTTTGTTGTTATTGTTATGGATATGGTCATTATGCTGATAATTTTTCTAATATTGAACCAGCCCTGCATTCCTGGCATAAATCCCACCTGGTCATAGTATGTGATCCTCATGATAAATTGCTGTGATCTCCTTGCTAATAATATTTTATTCACTTTTTTTGTATCAATATTCATTAGGGAAATTGGTCTATCATTTTCTTTTCCATTTTTTCCTCTCTCTGGCTTAGGTGCCAAAACTATGTTTGTGTAATAAAAGAAATTTTATAAGATTCCTTTTTCACTGACATTTTTCAAGCAATTTATATAGTATTGGAATTAATTATTCCTTTCATGTTTGATAGAAATCACTTTTAAATGTCTTGTCCTGGACAATGTTTCTTGAGGAGCTCACTGAAGGTTTGCTCTATTTCTTTCTCTAAGATAGGGTTATTTAAGTATTCTACTTCTCCTTCTGTTAATCTGGGTAGTTTATATTTTCATTAATATTCATCTGTTTCACTTAGATCATCACATTTACTGACATATAACCGGCAAAATACATCCTAATAATTGCCTTAATTTCATCTTCATCAGTGGTGCATTCACCCTTTTTATTTTTTATGCTAGTAATTTGGTTTTCTTCTTTTGTTAATCAAACTAACCAATGGTTTATCTATATTATTGTTTGTTTTTTGTTTCATAAAATCAGTTCCTAGTTTCATCAGTTAGATAAGTAGGATTTTGTTTTGTTTTGTTTGTTTTGTTACTTTTAATCTTCTTTTATTCCTAGGATTTTCATTTTGGTGTATAACCTAGGATTTTAAATTTGTTCCTTTTAGTCACATGCCTAATTTGATCGATCTGCTCTTTCTCTATTTTATTAATGTAAATATTTAGACATATAAAATTTCCCCTAAGTACTGCTTTGGCTGCATCTCACATTCATAACATTTTAGAATGTTGCTTCATTTTCGTCCTTCTCTTCAATGAAATTATTTATAGTTTATGATTTATCCTTTGACCTGCTTATTCTTTAGAATTATATTATTTGGTTTCCAAATAGTTTTTAAACCTTGTTTCCACAGGCCTTCATTAAATGTAGTTTTATTACACTGTGTTTTGAAAAGGGTTCATTTGATATTTCTGCTTTTCTGCATTTGAATATAAGGCTTTTATGTCCAAGTACATACATAGTCAATTTTTGTGAAGATGCCAAGTACAGCTGAGTAAAAAGTATATTCCTTTCTATTCCCATTCAGTCTTCTTTAGAGGACTATTATATCTAAGCTTTCTAAGATCCTATCTATTTCAACTTCTTTATTATTTATTTTATGGCTAAATTTATATAGCTCCAAAGGGAGAAGGATAAAATCTCCTACTAGTATAGTTTTTACTGTCTATTTCCTCCTGTAATTCATGTAACATTTCCTTTAAGTATTGGATGCTATGCCAATTGGTGCACATAAGTTTGGTGTTGATATTCCTTCTACGGTTCCTTTTAGCAAGATGTAGTTTCTCTACTTATTCCTATTAAGTAGGTCTATTTTTGCTTTTGCTTTGTTTGAGATAATAATTGTTACCATTGTCTTTTTAATTCAGTTGTAAAATAATAGATTCTGCTCTAGCCCTTTATTTTAACTGTGTGTCTCTTTCTATTTCAAGTGTATTTCTTGTAAAAAAAATATTTTTGATTGTGGTTTCTACTCCATTTTGCTATCTAATTCTGTTATGTGGGTGACTTCTTTCTGATGGGGTACAGACTCTGGGAACCTCCTTGAACTCCCCTTGAACCTTCCTACGTAACCTGGCCTTTCATACTCAAATCTATTACCCTTAACCTTGCCTGGCCCTCCATTGTCTGCTACCTCTTGATTGCCCCAACTGCTTCCCACCCAAGCCCTGCTTTGTCTGATACCTCCCAATTGCCTCCAGCTGTTTCTCTCAAACACCAAGATTGGTTTGATGAAAATCATGGGGAAATTCAGAAGTTGCTAAAGGAAAAATTAGAACTCCACAGGATATACCAGCAGGATAGTTCATCCACCTCTAAGAAGGCAGCATTTAATTCCATCAAAAGCAAAGTACAAGCAAAGCTTAGACAGGTGCAGGATTCCTGGCTCAGTAGGAAAGCAGATGAAATTCAGTTTTATGCGGATAGTAACAATCCAAAGTGCTCTTATGATTCCTGGGAAGCTATTTATGGACCAAAAACCTATGGTGCATCACAACTGCTCAGTGCTGATGGAGCCACATTGATTAGTAATAAGGACATGATCCTAGAGAGATGGGCTGAACACTTCCATAGTGTTCTCAACAGACCATCATCAATCAATGCTCAGGCCATTGACAGGTTCCCTCAGGTTGAAGTCAATCCCTCCTTAGCTGAACTTCCAACAGAAGAAGAGGTTCTGAGGGCCATTAGGCTCCTTTCATGTGACAAAGCACCTGGTGCTGATTCTATTCCAGTTGAGATTTAAAAGGTAGGGGGAACATTGTTCATATAAAAACTGACAGAAACTTTCCAGGTTAAATGGCATGAGGAAGCCATCCCCCAGGAGTTCAAGGATGCCTCTACTGTCCATCTCTATAAAGGTAAAGGGAATAGATTGTCCTGCGACAATCATTGGGGGTTGTCTTTCTCTTAGTCGTTGTTGGCAAAATTCTTGCTAGAGTCCTCCTTGGTAGGCTGATCCTTCACCTAAAAGGTGGTCATATACCTGAGAGCCACTGTGGCTTCAGAAAGGGCTGAGGAATAATCTGACCAAGGCCTTGGACACAGTCAATTGTGAGGTCTTATGGAAAATTATGTCAAAATTTGGTTGCCCAGAAAAGTTCATCAACATTGTATATCAATTTCATGATGGCATGTTTGCCTGGGTTTTGGATAGTGGACAATGTTCTTGTGCCTTCCCAGTTACCAACGGAGTGAAACAGGGCTGTGTACTTGCTCTCATGCTTTTTAGTATGATATTTTCAGCCATGTTGTCAAATGCTTTTAATGAATATGAACAAGACATCTTGATGGTAAGTTCTTCAATTTGAAAAGGCTACAAGACAAGACCAAAGTGGAAGGAGTGTTGGTGCATGATTTTCTGTTTGCAGATGATTGTGCACTCAATGCAGCCTCTAAAGCTGAGAGGTAACAAAGTATGGATCAATTCTCTGCTGTCTGTGCTAATTTTGGCCTAAGAATTAACATTAAGGAAATACAGGTGCTCCACCAGCCACCACCATACCATCCATATGTGGAAACATCAGTTACAACAAATGGAGAAGTTTTGAATGCTGTGGATAAGTTCATTTACCTTCATAGTGTACTTTCCAGGGATGTACACATTGATAATGAGGCTGATGCATGCATTGCCAGAGCTAGCTCAGTGTATGAGAGGCTCCAAAGAAAAGTTTGGGAGAAAAGAGGCATTAGATTGACTACCAAACTGAAAGTCTACAGAGCCATTGTGCTGACTTCATTGTTGTATGCTTGTGAAACATGGACAGTCTACCAGTGCCATGCCAGGAAACTGAATCACTTCCATTTGAACTGTCTTAGAAGATTCTGAGGATCATCTGGCAGGATAAGGTACCAAACACTGAAGTCCTTGCTTGAGCTGAACTGCCAGACATTCAGACTAAGCTTTAGAGAGTGCAACTGTGATGGGCTGGTCACATTGTTTGAATGCAAAATGTACACTTGCCAAAAAGACTATCTCCTGCCACATGAGGCAGGAGATCACATAGTGATCAAAAGAAGCACTATAAGGACATTTTCAATATCTCTCTCAAGAACTTTGTATTTGACTGTCTGACATAGGAGACACTGGCACACGGCCACTCAGCATGGTGTGCCTACATCAGAAAGGGTGCTGTGCTCTACGAGCAAAACAGAATTGAGACAGCACAAAGTAAATGTAGGATATGCAAATTTGGAGTATCCACCCCTAATATTCACACTGACTCTCTGTGCCCCACTTGTGGTAGAGCATTCTGAGTTCATATTGGTCTGATCAGCCATAGTCATACACTCTGAAACTTCACTTTATTATGGTGATTTCTTTTTGGTCCTCTTCAAAAACAAAGGACAATAGCCACCAACCAGTTACCCCAGTCTCATCAAGATCCTCCCTAGACCCTCCTCCCAGACTAGTAGACTACCTCTAGATCTTTACCATGGATTTTCTTTATATAAGTTCCATCTAGGCTCCATGAGGGCACTCAGATTCAATCCAGTTCTGATTCTGTCTAGTTGAAATTCTGTCTGACCTGCTTGTTAACATAAGTGTCACAAATGGCGAGGCTCCTTGAGAGTCAACCCAACCTTTAATAAACTATGTTTTACTGTGACTGGAAGTAGTCTTGAGTCAAATTCATTCCCCAGCACCCAGTGTGTCTGTATTTGGGGGTCCCGAGCACCCGAAACCTCATATGGTTTCCAGACCTCAACATATGCTTTCCTGACCAGGAGCCACTGCGAATCTCAAGTTCTTCTCCAGTGAAGACTGGAAGGTATGTAAGCCTCCCCTCTTCTTATCCCCTTCTCCCTCTCCAAGTACTTTGGAAGTGTTTTTTCAGGCCTGGTCCAGGTAGGTTAGAGGCTGGAGGCTGTCTGGTACAGGTTTTTGTTGGTGGTTATGTTGGAGGCCATGGACCTGGGCATACTTCCTGAAACATGGAGGACAGGGACAGAGGCCCTGTTTGGAAGTGTATACCAGATTCTTTCACTTCTCCCTGAGACAGGGAATTGGAAAAGCTTCAGGTACTTTTTTGTGATTGTTTTGCCTTGGTTTGTTGTTTGTTTTTCGAGGCTTACTCCCAGACCTTCCTTTATGGAGGAAGGGACTTCTAGCCCTGACACATACAATGGGTCACTCCTTTGTAATTCCCCAAAGTTTGCCTTTGGGTTGTCTTTTACAAAATAGGGAAAAATTTAGTTTCTCTAAAGAACTTCAGAAGAAAAAGTTGGTGTTCTTTTGCAACACTGTTTGACCTCAGTATCACATAGAGGGCCATGAAACATGGCCCATTTTGGGGGACTTTAAAAATGAATATATTTTTTGCAGTTAGAATTATATTGCCACCAAAAAGGAAAATGGATAGAAGTTTCCTACATAATGACCTTTGTTGAGCTCTCTCAGAATCCTTTTCTCAGGAAAGAATGTAAGATCTTGTAGCTAAAACTGCCCCCCAAATGGACAATAGAGGTCAACTGGACAGTTTTGATGACCCCCTTCTTATGGCCCCCAGAGCTTTGGCCTTCTCCCCTCCACCAGCCCTAGCCACAGGTCTTTCTGAGGTGCCTCCCTCTGCAGCCCCTCCCTCTGAGGCGATACCCACTGAGGCCTCAGGCCCCATCCCCACAGAGCCTTCAGGGCTTTTTCCCCTGAGGGAAGTTCCTGCCTCACATAGTGGGACAATTAGATTGCATGTTCTGTTCTCCATCTCAGACCTCATGCAGGTTAAGGAGAAACTGGAGAGATATTGAGAAGACCCCACTAGGTTTACTGAGGGTTTTAGGAACATTCCCTACAATTCAAACTTTCTTGGGGTGATTTGCATGTCCTCTTCTCCACCTGTTGTACCATGAGGAGAAGAGGAGAATCTGGGAACAAGCCCAAAAGTTTGGGGATCATTTGGCTAGTGATGACCCCACAAATATCCACCTAGAATTTCCTAGAGTGGAAACCTGTTGTTTCCACTCGTGACCCAGGATGGGATTAGCAGAAGAGTGAGGACAAGGGAAAGCAAGATCATATGGTAATTTGCCTGTTAGAAGGCCTAAGAATTGCATTTCAAAAGCAAGTAAATTTTCAAAAAATGAGGGAGATTACTCAGGGAGAAAGGAAAAACCCTGCCCTTTTTCAAGACTGGCTAGCAGAAGGTATTAAAAAGAATACGAATTTGGATACCAACTCTGTAGATGGGGCAGCAATTCTTAGCATGCATTTTATTAATCAGTCCGCTCCAGATGTTAGGAGAAAGCTACAGAAATTAGCAATATGATCCCAAACACCTCAGGCCCAGTTACTGGAGATGGCCTTTGGAGTCTTTTAACAACACAGACCTAGTTGCCGCAAAGGAAAGGGAATAAAGGGAAAGGACTAGAGACAGAGAATATGCTCAATTCTTGGCTGTTGCCATGGCCAGGAAGACTCAGGGAGTACCCCTCCAGGGCCCCCTTTGGAGGAAGCCTGGCTCTTTGGGCAGTGGGGAAACCTGCTTTTGATGCCACAAGAAGGGTCACTGGTCCAAGGAGTGCCCCTCCACAGTGCCCCGGGAACTGAGGCCTGTGGAACCAGACTCATATGAGTAGGAGGGATATTGGAGGAAGGATTGTTTCCCAAGGTTGGAAAAATGGTCAAGCCACCTTCCAATATCCTGTCCTCCAGTCTTCTCAAGATTTGGAGGGAAGGGAAAGCCTGGAGCCTGGCAGCACTCCTACTTTCTCCCTCTCTCTTGCTGAGCCATGGGCAACAACCACGGCTGAAGGTAAGGTTACCCACTTTAACATGACTAAGTTCTCTGTTTTAACTACTTACTCTGGCCCACCCACCCATTGACCTATGGGGTCATGGGCATGGAAGGGAATATTAAGGGATGTCCCCAAACATACCTCCTCCCTAGCCTCTCCTCTTGCCCTACCGCCTTGCTGGAAAGCGACCTGATGGTGAAGTTGGTGAGTCAATTTTCTCCAGTTAAATCTCCCATCTCCCTTTTCCCTCTGTTTACCAGATCTCCCCATGTTAGTTTGAAGGTGTTGGAGACAGTTGGGCCAATTGTTTGGGATCTGGGAATTCCTAGGCTAGCTATTTCTGCCACCTCAGCTGCTGTTTGTATCCTAGACCCTAAAATGTTCCCCCATCTAAGTCAATATCTAAGCCCAAGGCCTGGGAGGGACTGCAGCCATTAATTGCTATGCAAGGACCTGACTCACTTCCTGTAGAATGGGACCCCAAGCAGGCTAAAACTTTTGAGACTTTGAAAATTAAAATTGCTCCAGTATTGGTTCTACTGAATTTAGAAAAACCTTTTACGTGATATGTTGATGAAAGGAGAGGACAGCCTTTGGGAGTCTTAATCCATTCCTTAGCACCTGACCCCAGATTAGCTGATGTTTTTATTACTCAAAACATGCTTTCCATGTTCTACATGCCCATGGAGCAATTTGGAGAGAAAGGGAATATCTGACTGCAAAAAATTCCCCTATCAAACATGCCCTTCTATGTTTTGACCTGTCCATAGTTATCTTTAATTTTCTCCAGGGAAATTGTCTTTAATGCTGGGGAAATCATCTTTTCTTTATGCTCTTTTTTTGCCTGTTTGGTCCTTGTTTGCTTAACCTCCTTGCCAGGTTTCTCTTTTCCAGGCTGCAAGCCATTAACTTGCAGATGACTGATCAGGCTATATACCCCTTGAACAGGACCCATTGAGGCAGGGACAGCTCTACACTCCTTGCCAGAAGGAAACAGTTTCAGAAGCTGAGACATTCACCCTTTACCCCAAAAGAATTTGGGTCCCATTTTTTGAAGGGGGAACGATGGGTTACAGACTCTGGGAACCTCCTTGAACTCCCCTTGAATCTTCCCACTTAATCTGACCTTTCACACTCAAATATGTTACCCTTAACCTAGCCTGGTCCTCCATTATCTGTTACCTCTTAATTGTCTTCCCACCCAAGCCCTGCATTGTCTGATACCTCCCAATTGTCTCCAACTGTTTCCCACCCTTGATTACATTACTAGTTACCCCAGTCTCATCAAGATCCTCCCTAGACCCTCCTCCCAGACTACTAGACCACCTCTAGATCTTTCCCACTGACTTTCTGTATATAAGCTCTATCTTGCCTCTACAAAGGTGTGCAGATTCTATCCAGCTCTGACTCTGTCTAGTTAAGATTCTCTCTGGTCCGCTTGTTAACACAAGCATCACAAATGGCAAGGCTCCTTAAGAGTCAACCCAATATGCGGAACCTTTAACAAACTTTGTTTTACTTTGGCTGGAAGAAGTCTTGAGTCAATTTCATTTGGAAGGACCCAGTGTGTTGGTATTTTGGGGTCCTGAGAACCACAAACCTCATATAGTTCTCAGACTTCAACATTTTCACTCACATTCACAGTTTCGATGACTAACTCTGCATTTTTCTTTGTCTTATTTTCTTTGATTTATCCTTCTTTATCTCTTTTTAATCCTTTGTTTCTTCTGGTCTGTTTTGCTTCTAACTGCTGCCTTCTTTTATCTGCCCTTTCATTCATCACACACACACACACACACACACACACACACACACACACACACACTTATTTCTATTCCCTTCCCCTCTTATTTACTGTTGGGCAAGAATTACCAATTAAGTATATGTGTATTCCTTTTTTTGCACCTATTTAGATGTGAGTGAGGTTAAGCATTGTTCACCCCCACCCACCATTTACCCCTCTACTGTAAAAACTCTTCTTTGTGTACCTCTTTTATGTGAGATCATTTTTTTCAATCTTCTTCTCCCTTTCCCTTTCTCCCAGGACATTCCTCTCTCTCACCAATCCATTTTTTTATATCATCTCAACATAATGAATTCACTCTCATGCCCTCACTTTATGTAACATTTGTCTAGGTACCCTAATAATGATGTTCTTAAAAGATATATGTATCATCTCGCCCTATAGAAAGGTAAATACTTTAACCTTTTTGAGCCACTTATGATTTCTCTTTCATTTTTACCTTTTTTTATGTTTACTGGAGTCATGTCTTTCAAGGTCAAATTTTCTTTTCAGCTCTGGTCTTTTCATGAGGAATGTTAGAATGTCTTCTATCGCATTAAATATCCATTTTCCCCTCAAAGGATTATACTTAGTTTTGCTGAGTATGTTATTCTTGGTGTAATCAGGGTTCCTTTGCCCTGTCACAATATTACTTTCCAAGCATTCTGATCCATTAATGTAGAAGATACTAAATCTTAATTCTGACTGTGACTCAATTGTGTATTTGAATGGTTTCTTTCTTACTATAGGAAAACTATCAGAATAATTAATTATATTAATAATAGAAAAGAATAAAAATCATATGTCAATGCCAATAGTTGCAGAAAAAGCTTTTGAGAAAATACAATACTCATTCCTGTTAAAAAAGATGAGAAAGCATAGTAATCAATGACACCTTCCCTAAAATGATAAGTAGTATCTATCTAAAACCATCAGCAAGCATTATTTGTAATGGGGATAAGCTAGAAACCTTTCCAATAAGATCAGTGTTAAAGTAAGGATGTCCATTATCACCACTACTATTCAATATTGCAGTAGAAATGTAAACTTTAGTAATAATAGAAGAAAAGGAAATTGAAGGAGTTAGAACAGCAAAGGAGGAAACAAAACTATCACTTTTTTGAGATGATATGAGAGCATACTTAGAGAATCATAGAGAATCACCTAAAATGGTTGGAACAAATGAAAAACTTCATCAAAGTTGTAGGATAAACCCACATAAGTCATCAGCATTTCCATATATTACCAACAAAGTTCATTTAAAATATCTAAAGAAAATATAAAATACTTGGACACGTATATACCAAGACACACCCAGGGAATATATGAACACAATTATAAAGCAATTTTTACATGAATAAAAACAGATCTAAACAATAAGGGAAATACTTATTACTTATTAGAAGATCAGGTAAATATAATGAAAATGACAATTCTACCTAAATTAATTTGGTGCCATACCAACCAAAATACCAAAGAATTATTTTATAGAGCTATAAAAAATGGTAAAAAAAAAAAATTATCTGGAAGAACAGAGTCAAAAATATCAAGGCAATTCATGAAAGAAGTATGAAGGAAGGCAGACTAGCAACACTAGATTTCAAAGCATATTAGAAAGTAGTAAACATCAAAACAATCTGGTACTGGCTAAGAATAAGACTGGCACATCATTGGAATAGATTATGTATATAACACACAGTAAATGAACATCATAATCTAGTGTTTTATAAACTTAAAGATCCAAGCTATTGCCACAAGAACTCACTATTTGCTAGGTTAAATTGCTATGTAATCCTGACTGTGGCTCCTTGATATTTAAACTGTTCCTTTCTGGTTGCTTACAGTATCCTCTCAATGGCTTGATAGTTCTGGAATTTGGCTATAATATTCCTTGGAGTTTTCATTTTGGGATCTCTTTCAGAAGGTGATCAGTGGATTCTTTCAATTACTATTTTACCATCTGTTTCTAGTATTTGGGGGCACTTTTCCTTGATAATTTTTGAAAGATGCTGATGAAAAATTACTAGGAAAATTAGGGAACACTTGGCAGAAACTAGGTATAGATCAGCATTCACACCATATACCAAAACAAAGTCAAAATGGGTATAAGATTTAGTCCTAAAGGGTGGTATGTAAAGCAAATTAGGGAATCATGGAAAATTTTACTTGTCAGAGGTATGATTAAAAGGAGCATTTATGATCAGAGAGGACCACTGCAAGTAAAATGGATAATTTTGATTACCAGAAATTAAAAAGGTTTTATAGAAACAAAAACTCAGTGACTGGTCCTCTGGATCCCACTACAAGAAGCTTGGGACAGTGTTTCTTGTTCCCCAGGAACACAGCTCAACCTTTTAAAATAAGCAGAAAAAAAAATAGCCCTGACCATAAAGAGCTACTATGGTGATAGGGAAGATTCCAGTGCAAACTCAGAAGACAACACTCTCAAAAGGCCTACATACAAAGCCACAACAGGGAATATGAATTGGTATCAAGCCCAAAAAGTCCTCTTGGAAAAGCTCAAACAGGATTTTAAACATCAAATAAGAGATGTGGAAGAAGAATTGGGGAAAGAAAAGAGAGGTATGCAAGAGAATTTTTAAGAAAAAAAATTCACCACCTTGGAAAAGAAAACACAAAAATTGACTAAAGAAAACAACTCCTTAAAAAATAGACTTACCTAAATGGAGGGGGGAGGGAGCCAGAAATACCACTGAATAAAATAACTTTAAAAGTAGAATTGGCCAAATGGAAAACTAGTTACAAAAGCTAACTGAAGGAAATACTTTCTTAAAAATTAGAATTGGGCAACTGGACAATAATGACTATATAAAACATCAAGATTCAGTCAAACAAAATCAAAAGAATGAAAAAAATAGAAGAAAATGCAAAATACCTCACTGAAAAAAGAACTGACCTGAAAATAGATCCAGGAGAGATAATCTGAGAATTATTGGACTACCTGAAAGCCATGATCAAAAAAAAAGCCTGGACAGCGTCTTTCAAAAATTATCAAAGAAAAGTGCCCCAATATACTAGAACCAGACGGTAAAATACTAATTGAAAGAATCCACTGATCACTTTCTGAAAGAGATCCCAAAATGAAAACTCCAAGGAATATTATAGCCAAATTCCAGAACTATCACACCATTGAGAAGATACTGTAAGCAGCCAGAAAGAAATAGTTCAAATATCAAGGAGTCACAGTCAGGATTACATAGGACTTTGTAGCTTCTATATTAAAAGATCAGAGAGTTTGGAATATGATATTCCAGAAGGCAGAGGAGCTTGCATTACAACCAAGTATCAATTACCAGAAAAACTGAGCAATATCTTTCAGGGTAGAAGGGAACTTTCAAGCTTTTCTGATGAAAAGAACAGAGCTGAACAGAAAATTCAGTCTTCAAATACAAGACTCACAAGAAGCACAGAAAGGTAGAAAGGAAGAGAAAAAACATTTTATCCAATAAGGTTAAGCTGTTTTCATCCCTACATGGAAAGATGATATTTATAACTCTTAAGAACTATATCTCTATTAGGGCAGCTAGAAAGAGTATACTTAAAAGAGTTTGTAGGTATAATTTGACTCTGATATGATGATAAAAAAATTATATTAAAGGTTGAAAAAAAGATTGTCTTGGGAGAAGAGGAAAGTAAGAGGCTGAATGGGGTAAGTTATATCACATGAAAAGGCAAAAAAGATCTATTACAGTAGAGAGAAAAAAAGAAGGTGGTGAACAGTATTTGAACCTTACTCTAAGAAGATTTGGTTCAATTACACACTCAGTTGGGTAAAAAAATCTATCTTACATATAGAGGTAAGAAGGGAAGGGGAAAATAAAAGAGGACATGACAGAAGGGAAAGTAGATTAAGGGAGGTAGTGATCAGAAGTAAAACACTGGTGAGAAGGGACAGGGTGAAAGGACAGAGAAAATTATAAGCATGAGAAAAATAGGACGGAAGGAAATACACAGTAATTATAATGTGAGTGTGAATGAGATGAACTCTTCTAGAAAACAAAAGTGGATAGCAGAGAGGATTTAAAAAACAGAATCCTACAATATGTTGTTTATAAGAAACACATTTGAAGCAGACACACACACGCATGCACACACACATGTGCACACACACAGAGTAAAAGTAAAAGGCTGAAGCAAAATATACTGGGCTTTAGCTGAATTAAAAAAAAAAAAGCCGGGTTAGCCATCCTGATCACCAACAAAGTAAAAACAAAAATACATCTAATTAAAAGACAATGAAGGAAATAACATCTTGCTAAAAGGTACCACAGGCAAAGAAGTAATATCAATAATAAACATAAATACACCAAGTGGTATAGCATCCAAATTCTTAGAAAAGCTTAGTAAGTTGTAGGACGAAATAGAAAGCAAAACTGTACTAGTAGGGAACTTCAATCTCCCCCTCTCAGAACTGATAAATCTAAGCACAAAATAAACAGGAAAGAAATTAAGGAGATAAATAGAATTTTAGAAAAGCTAGATATATCAAATCTCTGGAGAAAATCACATGGGGAAAGAAAGGAATTCATCTTTTTCTCAGTGGTACATCTTCACAAAAATTGACCACGTATTAGTGCAAATTAATGCAATCAAATGCAGAAAGACACAAATATTAAATGAATCCTTTTCAGATCATGATGCAACAGAAATTACATGTGTTAAAGGACCATGGAAAACAGATTAAAGTTAATTGGAAATTATATAATCTTATGATAAAGAATGAGTGGCTCAAACAAGAAATTATAGAAACAATGGCAATAATGTGAAACATACCAAAATTTATGGGATGCAGCTAAAAAGCAGTAATTCAAAGGAATTTTTATATCTCTAAATACTTACATGAATTAAACAGAGGAAAAGAAAATCAATTAATTGGGCATGCACCTAAAAAAAATTTAAAATCACCAATTAAACACCAAATAAGAAATTCTGAAAATCAAATGAGAGATTAATAAAATCAAAAGTACAAAAACTATTGAACTAATAAATAAACCTAAAAGCTGATTTTATGAAAAAATCCAATAAAATAGATAAACCATTGGTTAATTTGATTAAAAAAGAAAAGAAGAAAACCAAATTACTAGTTTCAAAAATGAAAGGTGTGAACTTACTGCCAGTGAAGAGGAAATTAAAACAATTGCTAGGAGCTATTATGACCTACTATATGTCAATAAATTTGACAATCTAAATGAAATGGATGAATTTCTACAACAAATATAAATTACTCAGCTTGAGAACAGATAAAATACTTTAATAACCCATTCTCAAAAAAAGAAATTGAATAAGCCATCAATGAACTGCCTAAGAAAACAATCTGTAGGACCTGATGGACTCCCAAGAGAACTCTTCCAGACATTTACAGAATGATTAATCCCTTTACTATATAAACTATTTGGAAAAATAGGCAAATAAGGGATCCTTCCAAATTCCTCTTATGACACAAATATGGTGGTGATACCCAATCCTGGAAGAATAAAAACAGAGAAAATGATAGACCAATTTCCAAATGAATATTGATGAAAAAATAAATAAAATACTAACAAAGTGTTTGATAGACCTAAAGCTTTCAGCTTCTGGGATAAGAACTCTCTATTTGACAAAGATGGCTAAGAACAGTGGAACATAGTACAGCAGAAATTAAGGATAGACCAACATCTCACACTGCATACCAAGATAAATCCAAAATAGGCAGATGATTTAGACATAAAGTTTGATAGCATAAGCAAATTAGAGGAGTAAAGAATATTTTATCTGTCAAATCTATAAAGAAGGGAAGAATTTATGACCAAATAAGAGATAGAAAACATTATGAATTGTAAAATGGATAATGTTGATTACATTTAATTTTTAAAAGTTTGCATAAATAAAACCAACACAACCAAGATGGAAAACAGAAAGATGGGGGGAAAATTTACAGCAAATGTTTCTGATAAAGACCTCATTTCTCAAATATATAAACAACTGAATCAAAATCATAAGAATATAAATCATTTCCCAGTTGATAAATGGTCAAAGGATATAAACAGTCAGGTTTTAGATAAAGAAATTAAAGCTATCCATAGTCAAATAAAAATGCTCTAAACCACTATTGATCAGAGAAATGCAAAATAAAACAACCCTGCAGTACCACTTCCCAACTATCAGATTGACTAATATGACAGAAAAGGGAAATGATAAATTTTAGAGAAGATGTTGAAAACTGAGACACTAATGCATTGTTGGTGGAGCTGTGAACTGATCTAACTGATTCTGAAGAGCAATTTCAGATTATAGCTAAAGGGCAATTAAGCTATGTATACCCTTTGATCGAACAATACTATTACTATATCTGTATCTGAGAGATATCATAAAAAATGGAAAAAGACCTCCATGTACAAAAATATTCATAACAGCTCTTTATGTGGTGATAAAGAATTAGAAATTGAGGAGATGCCCATAAATTGGGGAATGGATGAACAAGTTGTGGTATATGAATGCAGTGGTATACTGTTGTGCCTTAAGAAATGATGAGCAAGCAGATTTCAGAAAAACCTGGACTTAAAAGTAAGTAAAGTAAAAGGAGTAAAGTGAGCAGAACCAGGAGAACATGGTACACAGTAACAGCAACATTGTATGATGATGAATAAATATTGACTTAGCTCCCCTCGGTAATACGATGATCCAAGACAATTCCAAAAGTCTTATAACGAAAAACTGTGACCCACCTCCAGAGAATGAACTGATGGAATCTGAATGTAGATCAAAGCACATAATTTTTTTATTTTGAATGGCTTTTCTCTCTTCTTCCCTTTCTTCTTTCACAACACAACTATTGTGGAAATAAGCTTTTCATCTTGGGGAGGGGAGATGTTGGAGAGGGACAAAAAATATGGAACTCAAAATTTTATAAAAAGTGGATATTGGAAGTTATCTTTACATGTAATTGGAAAAAATAGAATGTTATTTCCAAAAAGAAGTAATAAATAGAAATTTGTCTGAATATGTATAATTTAGCATTTATAGAATGCATTGTAAACAAGTATGGCTTTGGTATAGGTACATTTTTATAGTTAATCCTATTAAACTAACAATGAACTTTTATTCTATTTACAATGAATAACAGCTTGTACAAAATAGATTTGCAGTGTGATGTGCAATCATTTTTAAAACTCTATTATATTATGGAAATTCTTGTTTTATTTCTTAAGTTCAGAATAAAATGAAATATTTTTAAAAATACTCTAACCTAAAATTAGCCTAATTTTTGTAAATGATCCTAAGAAGATCTGAGTTCAGGGTGAAGCCAAGATGGTGGAGTAGATATAAGGACCTGCCTGAGTTCTCCTCCCAAATCCCTCAAAATATCTGTAAAAATGACTCAACAAATTTTAGAGCAGCAGAAGTCACAAAATAACAGTGAAACAGATTTCCAGCCCAAGACAATCTGAAAGGCCAATAGGAAGCATCTGCAGCATCAGACTCAGAACTGAGCAAAGCCCAGCAAGGACCACACCAGCACAGATTGAACTTGAGCATGCCTCAGGGTGCTGAATCACTGGCAGTTGTAGTGGTTGCCAGACTTCTCAACCCACAATGCTAATGATAGCTTCAAAGGTCAGTGGGAAAGCTCTCTCACCTGTGTGAGAGAGGAATTTGGTCCAGCCCCAAATGGGGCATGAAAGTGACAGAAGCCACTGCTGCAGCAGCAGTTGTTTCTGGACCTCTTGGCCTATAGATGATGGGGTATTTGAGCAGCTGATCTGGGTCACAGTCCTGGGTGGCAGTCCTGGGGCAAGGAGGAGTGCTGGCATGGTGGAGCTGGTGGTGATTGTGGAGAGGGGATCCTTCTCACAGTTCCAGGGGAAAAAAAGAGTGCTTATGGTTGTTCACAGACCAGAGTGCAGGTAAAGAGAAGAATAATGGCCTCTTCTTTGATCAGACCACTTTGGTGGAACTGAGAATTTACTGGTTCCTAGAGATATCTTTGAAAATAGCTGCACAAAATCTCTGAAACTTGGGACAGTACACCCTTCACTTAACAAAGAGCTCAAAAATCAAGTAATTGATTGGGAAAATAATGGAAAAAAAGGGAAAAAATAAGACTAAAGAAGGTTACTTTCTTGATGAAAGGATATTTTCTTATGATGATGAGAAAGATCAAAACATACAGCTGGAAGAAAACAGTAAAATCAAGGGTCCTACATCCAAAGCCACCAAGAAAAATATTAATTGATCTCAGGGCATGGAAGAACTCAAAAAGAATTTTGAAAATTCAGTAAGAGAAACAGAAGAAAAATTGGGAAGAGAAATGAGAGAGATGCAAGAAAATCATGAAAAACAAGTCAACAGATTGCTAAAGGAGACCCCCCAAAAATGCTGATGAAAATAACATCTTAAAAAATAGACTAACCCAAATGGTAAAAGAGATCCAAAAAGCCAATAAGGAGAAGAATGTGTTAAAAAGCAGCATAAGTCAAATGGAAAAAGAAGTCCAAAAGTTCACTGAAGAAAATAATTCTATAAAAATTATAATGGAGCATATGAAAGCTAATGACTTTATTAGAAATCAAGAAATTACAAAACAAAACCAAAAGAATGAAAAATAGAAGACAATAGAAAATGTGACTTTCAAATATAAGAAGACAATTGGAAAAACAACTGACCTGGAAAACAGATCCAGGAGAGATAATATAAAAACTATTGCACTACCTGAAAGCCACAATCAAAAAAAGAGCTTAGACATCAACTTTCAAGAAAATATAAAGGAAAACTGCCCTAATATTCTAGAATCAGAGGGTAAAATAGAAATTGAAAGAATCCAACAATCACCTCCTGAAAGAGATCGCAAAAGGAAAACTCCTAGGAATACTGTAGCCAAATTCCAGAGCTTGCAAGTCAATATTACAAACAGTCAAAAAGAAACAATTCAAGTGTTGTGGAAATGCAATCAGTATAACACAGGATTTAGCAACTTCTACACTAAGGGACTGAAGAGGTTAGAATATGATATTCCAGTGGTCAAAGGAGGTAGGATTAAAACCAAGAATCATCTATCCAGCAAAACTGAGTATAATACTTGAGGGAAAAAATGGAATTTCAGTGAAATAGAGAACTTCCCAGCATTCTTGTTGAAAAGACTAGAGCTGAATAGAAAATAAGGATTAAAAGAAATGTGAAAAGATAAACAGGAAAGAGAAGCCACAAGAAACTCATTAAAATTGAACTAAAATTGAATTAAAATTGAAAATTATATTCCTACGTGGAAAAATTATATTTGGAGCTCATGAGATCTTTCTCAGTATTAGGATAGTTGGAGATAATGTGTGTGTGTGTATTACATATGTATAGGTACATGTGAATGTATGTATATGAGTGTATAAGTATATATAGACAGAGGGCACAAAATGAACTGAATATGAAGGAAGGATACCTAAACAATAAAATTAAGTGTTGAGAGGAATGTACTGGGAGAAAGAGAAAGGGGGAGGTAGAATGTAGTAGATCATCTCACATAAAAGAGGCAAGAAAGAACTTTTACAATAGAGGGGAACAGGGTGAGAGGGAATAAGTGAACCTTACTCTCATTGGATTTGAACTTAAGAAGAGAATAACACACATTTGGGTATGGAAAAATACAACTGGGTATGGAAATCTATCTTACCCCGCAGGAGGGCAGGGGAAGGGGATAGGAGAAGGAGAGCAATAGAAAGAATGGTAAACTGGGGTAAGGGGTAATCAGAAGAAAATACTCTTTGGGGGAAATAGGTCAGGAGAGAGAATGGAATAAATGGAGGGCAGGACAAGATAGAGGGAAATGTGGTTAGTCTTTCACAACATATCTGTTATGGAGTGTTTTGCATGGCTACATATGCATGACCTATATAGAATTGCTTGCTTTCTCAATGAGTGGGTGGGGAGGGAGGAAGGGAGAGAATGTGGACCTCAAAGTTTTAAAAAAGGATGTTAAAAATTGTTTTTGCATGCAACTGGGAAATAAGTTGTACAGGCAATGGGGTATAGAAATCTATCTTGCCCTACAGGAAAAGAGAAGGCAGGGAGATGTGAGAAGGTGGGTTGATAGAAGGGAGGGAATATTGGGGAAAGGGGTAGTTGGGATGCATGCTGTCCTGGGGTGGGGAGGAGGGGAGATATGAGGAGAAAATTTGGAATTCAAAATGTTATGGAAGTGAATGTTGAAAACTGAAAATAAATAAATTTTAAAAACATAAAAAATAAAAAGCAGAATAAATTATAATCTACTGAAAATTTACAATTAATAATTGGATTAACATATCCACTTTACTATACACTAATAATGCAATAAGAAGTAACATTTGCTCTAATGATAAATATTAAACATTTTTTTTTAAAGACCTGTTTTCAAATCTCAGCTACCCTTATTCCTCTCTGTCTGACTGTGTGATTTGGTACAAGTTATTTAATCTATCTTGGCCTTAGTTTTGTGATATGTAAAAGTAAGTATACTGGATTTCTAAAATTCTCTTCCAGTCCTAAGACCAATGAACCCATATTTGTAGAGCCAAGAGGTACAGTTAATAGAGTTTGGACTTGAACTTGGAATAAAGAAGATAAGTGTTCAAATCTAACATTGAGGCTTAATAGCTGTGTGACCCTGAGCAAGTCATTTAGCCTCATCTACCCCAGTTTCCTCATCTGTAAGATGATATTATAATAGAATTTATATCTTATGTTTGTTCTAAGTATAAAATGCTATTTTTGTAAAACATTTTCCAAACCATATGTTGGCTAGTATTGTGTTACTAATATCATTATTGATTTTATAATTATTATATTTCAGTTCCAATATGAGAATTCTATGGCAGTGGATGACAGAGATATCACAAAGTGAGTCTTGTTCTCATTCTGATTTTGGCAACATAGTGACTGAGTTCCTGCTTCGTATTCAAGTATCCTCATAGTAGAAGTGATAAGTCCTATCTCAGTTCCTCAATAACAAAATTTTTGCCTTGTTATTCTATTTCTTTAATAGCTGGCTATCCAACTTTGTGGCCTCATGTTAGAATCAGTTTCCTTTCTTTGAATCTCAGTATCTAGTTTCTAATATGAGACTTCCCCCATAATTTGTATCCACCTCAATCTCTGCAAATCATCCTCTTTGTTGCTGCTTTTAATAATGCTATTTCCTAGTTATTCTATATCTTGTTACAATTTTTGCTTAGGATGTTCCCAGGCTAATAAAGTTCCCATTTTGCCCTACCTTTGTAAACATAACATGATATATGTATTTTCAACATATATCCACTCCACATTTAGATTTCCTTCTTTCCCTGTCAATTTAGATTTATTCAGATTAAGGTCTAAAGTCTTTAAGCTTCCTTAGCAAACTTCCTCAGTAACTCTCATAATCAAGGTGAATTAAGATGGTCAGGGCATTTTCGATCTTGGTCCCACCACAGAAGGCTGTATAGTACTGGATCTGATAGCATTTTGTTTGTTTGTTTGTTTTCTTTATCGCCACAGTCAATAGCGCAGTTATCATGAAGTTCAGTCTTTTTCCTGAAAAGCCCTTGCCACCAATCAGCAAACTACCACTAAAAACTTCTCAAGCTACACACTGATAGTGATACCCTGTAAACAAACAAACACATGAATGTCAAGTTGTTAAGGAGTAGATTGAAAGTTCCTTTACTTGCCCAAAATACTGAGATTGTTTTGATAGTAAGTAGGGTCAGGTAGCACCCAATACCTGGAAAAATGGTATAGGTATCCAAACATCGTCATTCATGGCAGCAATCCAAAGACTGGAAATGACTTTTCCCAACAGTACACTAAACAACATTGCACAGCTGGACAAAGAGA
This sequence comes from Notamacropus eugenii, assembly GCF_028372415.1. Lineage (NCBI taxonomy): Eukaryota > Metazoa > Chordata > Mammalia > Diprotodontia > Macropodidae > Notamacropus > Notamacropus eugenii. Next base: position 180,959,401 of record NC_092875.1, read on the forward strand.
TAGCAACTCTCATTAAGTAAGCCAATAATACATCATTCGAAAGACCATCAGGTAGGCAGTAGCAACAAAATGACTTGGAGTGGGAGTTGAAAAATCAAGTTGATAAAGCTGCCATGCTAGCACAGTTACCCTTCTAGAGGAATCCTGGATCTGTCACCAATGTCCTCTGGCATCCCTGTACTAATACAGCTATTGCATCCAACTGCTACACTCAGGATCAAATGGCAGCATCAGATCTCCAACTGTGAAATCCTAGACTAAAGCACTGAGGATATGCTAACCACACATCAGCCTATCAGATGGGATGTCTGAGCAGAGCGATGAAATACGAATTTTCCACTTTTTTTCTGCTAAGCTGACAGAGGGTAAATAGGCAAAATGTGATCTAGTTAACACCCAATATCACACTGAAAGTAAAACTGAAGCAATAAGGAGAGAATGAAGGCCATGGATGAGTTTGTTTAACCCATTCCCATCACAACAGAAAGTAGGGCAGGCATTATTTTAGACAAATCAATCCATTGACCATATCTCAGAAATTTAACTTAAGAAACAACATAGTTTTATTGGTACAATGTTGGACTTGGAGTTAGGAGGATCTGGGCTCAGATTCTGATTCTGATATCTAAAAGCTATGTAATCAAGGCATGTCAGGCAGCTCTCTGAGGGTAGTAAGTAATCTGTGTTAAGGAAGGGAGTCCCCAAACAAAAGAAATCACAGATTCTTACCGTAGTAATGTATTTATATATCAGTTTTTCTAGAAGCTGTGTGCCAAGGGGAAGAAAGCATAGGGTATGGGACATACCCCATACTTTCTTTTATTTTCTAAGAACACCTAGTAGAAAATGGATTGAGGAAGGAATGGGAAAAAAACCCTCTTATTAAGTTCCTACTTTATGTCAAGCATTGCATGCTAAATGCTTTACAAATATTACCTTATTTTGCTACTGCCAGCAATCTTGGGATGTAGGTACTATCATTATCCCCTTATTACATTCCAGAAAATTGAGGGAAGCAAAAGTGAAATAGTAGTAGTAGTAGTAGTAGTAGTAGCAGCAGCAGCAGCAGCAGCAGCAGCAGCAGCAGTAATAGTGGTAGTGGTGGTAGTAGTAGTGGTAATAGTAGAAGCAGTAGTGAAAGTAATAAGTGGTAGTAAGTAATAGCAGTAGTTACTAACATTTATATAATGCTTACTATGTGCCAGGCACTGAGCTATAAGCTTTACGTTTATGTCATTTGATCCTTAAAACAACCCTGGGAGGTAGATGCTATTATGATCCCCATTTTTCAGAAGAGGAAACTGAGGCACACAGAAATTAAATGACTTACACAAGGTCACATAGTAAGTGTATAAGGCCATATTTGAACTGAGACCTTCCTAACTTCTGGCCCAGGACTTTAGCCACCTCTGTGAATCAGCCTCATGAAGTATTGAATTCATGGTCACTCTAAATATTCAAGAATAGGCTGGACTGGATGGGGAGAGGCATTAAAGAAGGATCTTTGAATTATCTATTTCATTGGATTTTGGATTTTGGATTTTGAATTAGGAGGGACCTGAGAAGCTATTTCATATTTATTTATTTCATATATGAGGAACTGAGACTAAGAGAGGCTAAGAGAGGTTAAAAATAACTTGCCCAGGGTACCAAGATAAGAATCTGAGGCAGGAATTAAAGATCTTTGCAAGTCTAAGTCCTTCATTTATCCTCTAGAGCATGCTGCCTCCGTATGAACTAGATAACCACTAACGTCCTTTTTAAATGGTTCAGTAAGGAAAAAGAAAAAGTTGCCTTTCATTATGCACATAATGAGCTTATCCTTTGTTGTAGAAGGATATAGTTACCTAATAATTGTCATCCCTATTAAAAATTCATCAACATTTTTTCCCATTTACATTCCAGGGATTATTGAAGCACAGAGCAGGTCAACTTTTAAGTCTGAGTTAACAAAGGATTGAATGAAAGATGAAGTGGTATAAAGGATAGAACACTGGATTTGGAATCTGGAACTGAGTTTAAATCTTGCTGCATACACTTATTATTTATTTAGTCCTAGGCAAATTATCTAATCTAATCTCTATCATCATCATTGTCATCATCGTCAGCATCATCATTTTCATGATGTCATTTTAGGAAAATCAGCCTCTCAGCAGAATGCATGGAGGAATAAAAAGAGGACAGACTGTAGTTGGAATCATATAGGAAACTGTCAATAATTGAGGAACGAAATGTAAAGAGCCCCTACTAGGGTAGTGGCAATGACAATTAAGAGAAAAGGGGAAAATACTAGGAATTTACTGAACTAAGTGAGGTATGGAATGGAATTGGAACTGAGAAAATTATGGTAATACTGGCAGAACTAGAAGTATCTGGGATAAAAGTGTGATGATTTTAATTCTAGATGTTTTGACCTAGGGACCTGCTTTCTTTTAGAGCCAAACATAAGAGTCAATTGTAATTCTCATATAACTTCAAATTGTACAGAAAAAATATGATTTATAACATTACATTTTGAAAAATATGGAACCATACTGATGTATCAAAACCTCCTTGTCTACACAAGAAAAACATGTTTTCATTCAATAAATCGTACTCATACTCCCAGATCATCAATATATATACCTAATGTTCCACTAAATTCCTGCTTCGATGCCTCATGATTTATCAGTTGTCATGGGATCTCAAGGGCTATGCGGATAAATCAAAACCTATGGAAGTTCCTAGCAAGTTGTAAAGTCTTTGAATATAGACAGCAATGGACATCATATAGCTACTGCCTGAGGACCAGCCTACCCAAATTAGAGGAGGCTCATCACTATAAACTATGCCAAGATGAGGATGGTTTCTTTTTAGCTACAACAACTCATAAAGGCTATCTACTAAGATATGAAAGTCTGCACTCACATGAATGATATAACAGATTCTGGAAGTGGGACTAGATGTACCTGTAAGTTGCCTCTTAAAACATGTGTTCACTCTATGTTTGGCACTGCATTGTGTGAGTGTAAATAAAATACTTTCATATTTAACTGTTTTGATCTCTTTGTACAAGGGGAGCTTTTGCCGGTAAAGAAAAAACACACAAAAACGCATGTAACTATGCATTAGGCAACTCTGAAAAGATCAGTTCACATTTTACATTTTTTTTTGAGATTTCAGCTGACCAGGAAGTGCAGTAGTTACTCAGAGATGATCCCAATGATTAGTCTGACTGCTTTAACTTTCTGTATTTTCTAACTTGGAGTAGTTCCTCCTTGGACATCCTAGTGACTCTCCATTGCAAGAGGTTCACCATATTAACACCACAGGGTGGACACCCAATTGTCTTAAGGCCTGCTGGAGCTCAGAACCTTGAACTCAAGCAAACCTCCATCCTAAGCCCACCCCAGTAGTAGAGATTATAGGCCCATTCCACCATGCATAGCCAATGCACACAATTTTGCACAAACTGACCCCCCTCCTCACACACACAGTAGAGTTTGTGTTGGCAACCTAAGACACAAGGTAATTTCATTACAAAGAACTTCCTTTGAAATGATCCAAAAATAAATCTGTTCCCCACAATCTTGAAAAATTTTATAAGCAACAAGGAAAAATTGTTATTTACACCTAATCAGAGAATCATTAACTAAGATGAAAATGTATCCTAATGTGCCAGATTCACAGCACTATTTCTAAGCCTCTTCTTATTTCTAAAGCATTGATGTGATTTTTTTTCTTTGAAAGGCAGAGGATAACAAAAATATTTTTTCTTAACTGGAGGAAATATTTCAGTGCTAGGCATCTTTCTGATAAGATGTTAAGTTGTGATGGTTTAACAACTCACTGATATATGGCCAAAGAAATCCTCTAAATCATTAGCATATTTGAAATCCTTGTGGCTTCGTGTCAGATTGTATACATCTCTAAAAAGACTAAAGGCAAACTTCAAGATCCTGCCATGCCCTGTGGAATCAATGATTCTAAACATGTATTAGTCTATCTGATATCATGAGTTGGTGATGCCAAGACAAAAAGCCATCTCAGGTAACACAAAATGCTGAATAATCATGAAAATTAGTGGATTGTGAAATGAATGGCCACCTACCATTGCAGATGAGGCCTGCAGTGGCTTTCCAGTTTATTAAAGAAAGCATAAAATGTATGAGAGAGAAAGAATTTTACAATGCCTGAAGCTCAAAACACACCTATTGAATTGCTTTCTTGGTGCTGTTTGCCAGCAAGTAGTATTCAACATTATCTATTTTGCTGGCCATTTGAGTTTTTGTATCAAATAAAACTCCACATTGCCTCATTTCCAAGTCTCTATTCTTTCAGCATTTAAATTATGTAGCTTGAATTTGTATTGACTGGTAATACAGAAGAGCCTGGATATTTAAATCTTATCACTTGTGTCATGTAAGGTTTCCAGACAGTTGCCTAAATTAATTTCATACACCTCATTCTCCATCTCCCCAACTGCATCCATCTGATATCCAGTGAGGAATCCTTTGCACCATACTGTGCCCATTTTCTGAATTGTACTAAACTTAACTGGTTTTAGACTTTGCTTTAAAGGATCCTGAGTACTTATAGAGGTTTTATTACCCTGTGCATGTAATCATTAGTCTATAGTGCTGAATGGTCTGTAAACCTAAACAGTATTGAGTGGACTTATTAGAATTTTTTTAATCCCCAAAGTAAAAAATCCACAACATTAAAGCTATTTCTATGCAGGTTAATTTTAGCGGCAGTTTGATGCAATTAACCACATAATTCAGCTTAAAAAATACTGCTACTGATCTTAAAGAAAATAGGTTGAAGGATTTAAATTATCCAGACTTGTCATTTATATTAATTGAGTTCCCTGGTTATTTTTTTTTAATTTTCTTCAGTGTTTGCTTGTGTAAACACAGATGAAAAGGAGATTGATGTTAACATTTTTAATCAAGAAAGTCTACATACTTAGCTGACCAAGAAAGTGAAGTTAGACTTCATGATCTTTGCATATACCTATCAACAAATAAAAATGGCAAAGGAAGACGTGAAGATGCTAGACTTAAAAATAAGCTAATCATCTCAGTTCAAAATTATCATCTATTAAGCATTGAAAGGGGTATGGTGTTAGATAAAAATAGCATTCCCAAATAGAAAGGAGACTTAGAGATCATTTACTTAAATCCCTACATAAAAAAAAAATCTTCTTGATTCATCTATCCTTCTTATCCTTCATCCCATTTATTTCTTTCCTTCATGGATAAGCTTCTTGAGTCATCTACCATCACTGCTACCCCTTCCTCTCCTCTCACTCTCTTCTTTACTCTGCAGTCTGGCTTCTGACCTCATCATTCAACTGAACTCATTATTCGATTGTTCTGTCCAAAGTTACCCATTATTTTTAATTGCCAAATCAGTCTTCTTCTCAACCTTCATCCTTCTAGATCTGTCTTCAGCCTTTGGCACTGTTGATTACCCTCTTCTTTTGGGTAACTTCTTTCTAGGTATTGATGACACCTCTCAAAAAGTATTGCTAATGGACAAATACAAGCATGTCATTCAAACATGCAGAAACACACACACACACATATTCAACAAACTCCAGTGACTCCCTTTACCTCCAGAATGAACTGAAAAATCCTCTGCCTTTGAAAGTTTTTAATAATCTTATTTCTTTATACCTTTCCAATCTTCTTACACCTTGGTCCTCTACATGTACTCTGATGCAGTGACGTTGACTTCCTTACTGTTTCTCACTCCATCTCCTAACACTGGACATTTTCACTGGTTATCACTCAATCCTGGGATTCCCTCCTTCTTCATCTCTTCATTCTACCTTCCCTGGCTTCCTTCAAGACCCAACTAAAATTCCACCTTCTAAAAGAAGTCTTTCCTTGTCTATTTTAATCTTAATGTCTTCCCTCTGAGATTATCCCCAACATATCCTGTTTATATCTTGCTCACATGGTGTCTCCTCCATTAGTCTGTGAACTCCTTGAGAGTAGGAACTATCTTTTTGTCTTTCATTTTATCCCTGTTCTAGGACTTGGAACACGTGATAAATGTTTATAAATGCTTGTTGAATTTGACTTGATTTGCCTTACAGATGATAAAATATTAACCCAGTGAGTCTAAGTGACTGGACCCAAATTGCATTGCGGGGGAGGGAGGGAACCTATGGTCTCAAAGCAGCATGTGACCTTCTACATCCTTGGTTGCAGCCTTTTGACGGAGTTCAAGTTTTACAGAACAAACCATTTTATTGAGGGTATTTGTTCTGTGAAGTTTTGATTCAGTCAAAGGACCACACTTAAGGATTTAGAGGGCCACATGTGGCCTTGAGGTTGAAACTTCTCCATCCTTGTAGGCAGTAAGTAGCAGAGCTGGTATTTGAACGTAGGGATTCTGTCTCTAAATATAGGGCTCTTAAAACTCCGCTGTGCTTATTCTTTGGGGGCAAATATTAGAGTATGGCTATTGGTGTTAAATGTAAAGAGGAAGAAAAAAAAGAAATATAATCAACATAAATATGTATGTCAGTTCAATTCAATTGGCATATATTGAGCACATATTATGTGTGAGCTACCATGCTATGTTTTAGCTATGTAAAGACAAAACCAAACCAATGCTGAACTCAAGAAGCTTACTTCTACTGGGAAAAAAAGCATGTACACACAGGAACACGCTAGAGCCAGCTAGTACTGGCTCCTAAGAACAAAATGTTAGATTTTTACTATGATCTAGAAAACAACAAAAAGGCGAGATTCTTTTGTTGATTTCTACACTTAAGAAATTAATGGAGAGAATGTTAGTAGTGCAGACTAAGTTTAAACTTTTTATGCATTTTAGATAACTGGTTGTGAAATAGTTTGTGGTGTTCAGTCATTTTCAGTCTTGTCAGAGTCTTCATGAACCCATTTGGAGTTTTCTTGGTAAAGGTACTAGAGTGGTTTTCCATTTCTTTCTCTAGCTTATTTTACAGATGAGGAACTGAGGCAAACAGTGGTAAGTGACTTCTCCAAGGTCATACAGCTGATAAGTGTCTGAGGCCAGATTTAAGCTCAGAAACATGAGTCTTCCTGACTCCAGACCTGATATTCTATCCACTGCAACTCCTACCTGCCCCAAATCTTTATTAGCACATTACTATTATATACACATAAGGGTTTGTTTTCCATGGACCCATACATTAGTTAATATAGGGCAACTGCCTCTTCCTATTTAATGGTTATCTATCCTAAAACTTATAATCTTAGAGAGTTGATTGAGAAGAATATATACAATAGCAATCTAAGTAATGTAATAATAGAAGTTGAGGAAGGAAAGAGTAGGGAGTAGTGATGCAAAGATTTTAGTGCTAAATTGGAGAAGAGATAAGATAATCAATATGAAAAATTTTCCTAGGAAAAAAAGAAGTGGAATTCAGTATAGCAATAGGGGAGAAGGGTGGTATTACACAATGTGACTCAGACCTTGCCAAAGCTTCAGAAGCTAAAGAGAGCTAAAGTACAGATAGACTTGCTTAGAAGAGCAGTGTAAAGAATTAGAGCAGAGAGGTGGGGTTAGATTATCTGGTAGAAAAACATAGAATCTCATTTCAAAAATTACCCAGAACGAAATGGGATCAGAATCATCCAATGAAGTATACAAATGGAAAATGATTTTAGTAATCATGTATAAAGTAGATTTGAGGGTATAGAGTTTGTGAGGCCTACGTGAAGACCTTTCCTTAAAAGAAAGAATCATTTCTTGCAAAACTCAATTAACAAAAAAGAGAAAAAAGAAAGAAAAATTCACCTAACCAAAGGCGTAGTTTTATGTTGCTTCCTTTCATGTAATCTTCAGTCTAATCTGTCTCATCTATGACCTGAAATCAACATTCAACATCCTGCCCCCATTCATGATCACCAATTGTCTGCCTCTACTGTAATGTATTCCCTTAGTCAACCTAGCTCTGTAAAATATTTATCTACCTTAATATTAATATCTACCTTGATATTGATATCTACTTTGATATCCACCTTCAGTGCTATCTCCTCCAGGAAGACATCCCTCATCCCATCAGCTTTTACCATTTCGACTCTCCTCAAATTACCTTGTATTTATTTATTTTATTACCTTTGGCAACCTTTTCAAGACAGGAACTAGTTCATTATTGTCTTTGAAAGTCTGAGGCTTTGCACAATGCATCACATGTAATATACATTTAATTATCCCTTTGTTCAACTTCCAAACTGAATAGCATAGAAAATTTAAAAACATTTATTAGCACAAAGCTCTGAGTAAGTCCTGGTGAAAAGAATTTCTAGGTTTTCTGGTTTTTGTTTTACCTATGATGAACTTACAGCCTAGTAGAAAGATAAGTCATGTTCATAAATGATTCTAATATAAAAAGAATATAAGTCCACAAGACAGGCATGAAGTACAGTGAAAGATATAGGAAGAAAGATTTATTCTGAGACATAGGTAAAATAGTTGAATCTATAGTTATGGTTGGAGCTTTGGGGATAACTACAACAATGAGGCCACCATGGGTTTACCAATATTGACTGAATAGTACACACTCAAAAGAAAGATTTCTAAATTTATGGGAATGAAATTTATCTTTTCATTTTTTGTACACTTAACCCTTAAACAGTGATCATGTAATACAGGGATCTTGGGAGTACCATAAGAAACTTTTCCAAAAGGCAACATTTATTTTCAAATGTTTGGATCGCTCAGACAAGGATTTTTCTCCAACGTATAATTCATCATCCTCCTTACTCACTGTAAAATCAATCTGTTCTCTTTGTGTGACATAAACAACAAACCATTTCACGGGAATGAGGCAGGCCAGATGTGAAGGTGTTTTAGAAAAGCACAACAGGGAATACACCAAGCAAAGAAGCATCTGCATTTATTTCAATGTCAAATCACATGTGTGTTATAAACGGAAAGTTTATCGCTTTTATTAAAGAATAACTTTCCTGTTAAGATGTTTACAGTTAACTCATACCTTCCCTGAGCTTTGAATTCAGGTCAGCTGTACAAATCACTCAAACCATGTGTGGCTGACAGTTTTTGTGTGGATCCACTTAGCTTCCATCTACAGCAGTGCAGTAAGCATTCTATGTTGTCATACAATATTTTACAAAAGGGAGAATTTTCTAAATAATTAATGTTACACCTAAAATAAGTAACATGTCTTTTTAAAATGTAAGCACCTTGAGGGCAAGTGATTTTTGCCTTCTGTTTTTTTATACCCAGAATCTAGCCCAGTACCTTCCATGCAACAGACACTTAATAAATGTTGGGATGTATTTATTGAAAAGTGTGGATTTGATTGACATAGACATAAAGACAAAACTTGCCAAAAACCACTGTGATACCCAAATAAATATTACCTTTTTATATAACAAGACAGCCAAAATCATGACCATTTATTCAAATAATAATAGAATTTTTTAACAGATTTTTTCTTGAACCTAAGCTACATTTTACTTATGTCAAATACTTTTGGAAATTGCATTAACTCTCTCAAGAAAAGTAAACTCTAACAAGAGCCTTGAAATGGTCATTTGTACAGTTTTCAAAGACATTTAATTAACTATATGCCTCAGTGTCAAGATTGATATGATTTGAGTCCTCCAGGGAGGTCAACTCATAGGTCATTGAACACGGATGTCAGATTTAGAGCCCCAACAGCCAAATGAAAATTTATTTACTATCAAGAAACTGTAACCTTTGCCTGTTCCTTGCTACTCTGCCACTGTCACTGAAGAAAAAAAAAGGATTGATGCCTTTTAAAATTTTTTTCTATTGTTCCATGTGTTACCATGGCCAAAAACTTCTTCACCTAGATAGTCATCTTACTAGTGAGAGGTCTTGCTATACTTAGCAAAATTTGTCTTCACAAACAGACTGTCTCTTGCTAAGACCATGCTCAAAACTTTTCCAGAGTGTCCGAATTGCCCAGAGTATACACCTGTTGGTGTAACCTGCAAGAACCAACAATCACCTCCATTTTGTGGAAAAAATTTTACCATAGGAAGACAAGATGACTTGTCCTATATATAGGTGAAAAGTAAGTGGGAAGTCAGCATCACTGGTACCCTGGCTATGTCAGGAGAAAGAGAAAGATCTCTGGTATCTTGGAGGGGACCCCTTTGGCAAACTTGTGTGAGGGCGTGAACAAGAGTTGCTCAGGATGGATACATCTAGATAAGTGATGATCTGAATAATAGAGAAAACTTCCAAATCCATAAGATCACAAATACATTTAAGTCTTTAAATAGGAAATAGGGTCACCTTTGAATAAAGAGTAAGGCTACGCAGCAGAGATTTAGAGCCAGAAGGGACATTAGGAGTTATTTGATCCAATTCCTTCATTTTACAAATGAGAAAATTGAGACCCAGAGACTAATGTGGCTTAACCAAGGCCACATGGGTAGGAAGCGGCAGAATCAGACCTCAAACTTGTGTCCTATAATCCAGCAGGATTTTTTCCTATCCCACATCACTTGTCTGATGCTCTCTCATGCTGCTGTATTATAATGCTGGATATCTCTGCATGACCAGAACTACATGGAAATATCAAACTAAATTCTATTTCTGTCTTCTAAGCTCAAAAACTTTGTCTATAAAAGCAAAAGAGTTGATTTAAACAAGTATTTGGTTGGTATGATCAAGGTAACAATCTAATCTGGCAGTGGGGAGGGTAGAGAAGTCACTCTTCTGTCTCCCTACTTTCCTTTGATTTTTCCCCTTTAGTTTTTTTTTTGTTTTCCCCTTTCCCTCTCTCTTTATCTCTTCCTTTCACTTCTCCCTCTTCCTTCTATTTTTCCTTCCTCTTACTATCTCCCTTTTTCCCTCCTTTTCTCTTCCCCTTCTCTCTCATACATGCACACACACACACATATACACACACACACAGATACACACATACACATGCACATGCACACATTCACCTTAAATAAAGATTTTAGGAGACTTGGGTTGCCATCTTTATCTGACCTCCAATCCATACTTCCTTTCATCCACTTAAACATATTCATTGAGTGAATTCAACCAAGTTTCTCAGTGCTCCTTTCCAAGCTCCATAATAATATTATTAGAATACATCTTTCATGGAAAATCAAACACTTAGGACTTTAAAATAACAGTACTTAGGTGGTGCAGTGGATAGAGCACCAGTGCAGGAGTCAGGAGGACCTGAGTTCAAATCTCACCTCAGACACTTGACACTCACTGGCTGTGTGACCTTGGGCAAGTCACTTAACCCCAATTGCCTCATCCTGGGTCATCTCCAGTCATCCTGATGAATATCTGGTCACTGGATTCAAATGGCTCTGGAGGAGAAGTGAGGCTGGTGACCTGCCCTCCCTCCCTCAAAACAAAGTCAAGTGCAAGTCATGACATCATTTCTCTGATGGCATGGTCTTCTTCGGCAACGAAGGACAAACACACCTAATACTGATTCTACAATGGGAATTGGTGCTATTACTCCCTAATGTTAGCTATAAACACTGATGAGTTATATTTCTATCAATCATTTGGTATTTTGGCCTCTTCTTGAGAGAACCTTCTTTTAAATTCTTGTTTCAGTGAAGGTTGGCCTAGATAAATTCTGAGATCTTTTCAAATTCTGATATTTTGTTGTTGCAGGATTCTTTTAAAAGAGTAGGTGCAAACAAGCTCAAAAAGGAACTCGTAGCTGGAATCTTGGTACTTCAGTAGATAAAACATCTCATCAGAGTTCATTTTCCCTTTCCAAGTGTACATTCCAAATACCAGGAATACTTTTACCTATGAAATTCATCCCTTTGTCATCACATAAATTCTTCTCAGACAATCTATTCATGCGCCAGAGACTATGTTTAGTTCTGTTATTTTTCATGGAATCTGCATCAATATTGAGACTGTTGATCTTCTTTTTCCTCATTACATGACTGGATCATCTACTTTTCAGGTCATAGAGGTTCCTAGTGATGCCTTTTCAGTCATTTTTCATATCTCCACCTACAATGCATCTTTCCATGGTCCTTTGGGTGATTAGAAATTTTGGTTCTTCTGAAATCATTGTCTTAAGAATTTTTATAGTCATATAACCTCATAATGTGATGTTATTGAAAACACTAAGCCTAGGATACTGAAAGTAGCTTGAAAATGTTGAAAACTACACATAATTTATCAAATACTATGATATAATTTTTTTCTTATCATTCAGTTCTGAGAATAGGTCATTGTGCCTATGTAATAATTGTCTAGATTGAATTTTAGTTTACCTATTTTTTTCTGAAATGCTTTAGAGTTTTACTTTCATAATAAATATTTTGTTATTTTTTGCCTGATATATATATATATATATATATATATATTAAGTACCCAATAAATATTTGATGACAAATTGAAAAGGGAATAAGGATTTAGAGCCTTAAAATAGTTGAATGCAAACATGAAAGGCCACACACAAAGAGGAGGCAATCAAAGAAGGATAGACAGAGAAAAACGTTTAAGCATCTGGCTTATCCTACTTTTTCCAGAATTTAGTTCTAAAGTTTTTACATTGTTTTTATTTTCCCAATACCTTTTTTGAAAAATATTGTCACCTTGATTCTCCTACAGAACTGGGAAGAAACAAACAGTTATGAGGGCATATAAAGATATCCTAGATCCTGTATATTCCTAATTGTCAGAGAATACTGCTATTGCCCTATCCTTTATGTGTAAAGCAAGATAGTCACTAAAGTGTCATGCACTTTGTATACTCAAGCCACATAGTCAAAAGAGGAAGTTATGTGGTCTAGAGTATGCAGAGAATGGGCCAGAAGCCATTGACTGGAGCCAACTGGCACAGATATGAACAGGACAAAAGGACGGTGGTGGGTTGGCAAAAATGTCATTTTATCCTTTCTCTGTATGCATTGCCTGCTAGCTAATTATCTTTCTTCCTGAAGAAAAAGAAAAGAACCTTTGGAATAAAATCAAGAAATGATTCCATTTTAGGGTTATTATAGTTATGAAATACAGGAAGAATCTGCAATTTCATGTTATTGTGACTTCATAGATTGTCTTCTAGGGTTTATCCAGACACAGTTGCAAACAACAGAAGTGGTATTTAAAACTAGGATTTCCTAACTTCAAGCCCAGCACTTTGTCCATCTCTCTATCTTACAATCACAGCTAATGAAAATGATAGAGGGCAAAAACTGCTCATGCCTGCATTTGACAAAATGGAGATATATTTGGTCCTTTACTAAATTACATGCTGGGAAATCAGATATGCCCGTCTTTTAAGAGCAAAGAAAAATGCATTTAGAATATTTTTTTCCATATTGCCATCTTGTCCAGTGTGATGTGATGTTCATGGCATGGTAGCAGAATTGGTGCATTGAAAAGAATGTTGGACTTAAGAGTTAGACATTTAGGTCCAAATGCTGACAGTATCATTTGCTACCTGACACTGATGTTTGCTACCTGTTTATTTGTGAGCAAGTTACTTAAATTCTCCATATCTCTTTCTTCATCAGCAAAATAAGGGGCTTGGAGAAGATGAACCATAACATATCTCCTATCTTTAGTTGTATGATTAGAATAAATCAGACCTGAACAAGAGTCCCTTCTGTGACATACCCAGTAAGGGATCAGTTTGCTTTTCCATGAAGACTTTCAGTGAGAGGAAACCTACTACCTCCCAGGCCATCCATTTGAATTTTAATAGCTCTCCACTAATAGGCTTTTTGTTTCTTCCATCAAGCTCAAACTTGCTTCTACAACTTCCACCCAAAGTTCCCAGTTCTGCCCTCTGAAGCCAGAGAGAGCAAGTCTAATTCCCCACTGCACATTATGAGTTTTCAAATATATGAAGAAACTTATTGTATGCTTCCTAAGTTTTCTTTTTCTCCTGACTAAATACTCTTAATTCTTCAACTTGTACTCACATCATGATCAATAGAACTTTGACACTCTTCCAGATGCCCTATAACTTCTCAATTTTCTTGCTAAAGTGGAGTGTCAGTTTGGTGAGGGAGTAACAGAGGGCTACTAACCCCCTTTCAGGTCAGCAATTCAGATCAGCAAAGATTTATTTAGCATCTACTATGAGCAGAAAAATGAGCTAAACACTAGAGATATAAATACAAAAGAAAAATAATCCAAGACCTCAAGGACTTTGCACTGTACTGAAAGGAAAACCATGTAAACAGGTAAGTAAACTTTAATAGCTTAACAATACATCAAGATTTTTGGAACATCTTGTATAAAGTAATATAAAAATATTTTTAGAGGTAGTAAGAACTTACAACTAGGATGAGAGTGAGGAGGGATAAGGTAAAGCTTTCTGTTCGAAATGGCACCTGATCTGAATTTTGATAAAAGTTGGGGATCTACGAAGTTGAGGTGAGGAGTGAATGCACCTTGGACAGGGTGGGGTAGGGTAAGAGAAACATGTACAAAAGTCTGGAGGCAAGAACTGAGACTCTGTTTAAGGTAATTGATGTAATGGAATAGTGATTTCATGAAGAGGCTTAAAGTGAAATTTTATTAGAAAGATGTATGGAAGAAAGTTTGTGGAGGACATCAACTTCAAGGAAGATAATTTTGTAGTTTATTCTAAAGGCAACAGAGAGCCACTAAAAGTTTAGAGTAGGGAAGTTGTATGGTAAGATCTATGATTTAAGAACATAAGTTTTGTGACTATATAAAGAATGTATGAGGGAAACCAATTATGAAGCTGTTATGGTGGTCTAGGTGAAAGATGGGAAGGGAGAGAATTGGGGGAATGATTATATGAGCAGAGAAAAGAGAGATGTGAAAAATACTGTAAGGAAGAATCACAACTTACTAAGCAAGGTGAGAGAGAAATATTGAGGATAACTCCAAGGTTGTAAATGTTGTCAAAGAACTATGCTTTCCTTAAGGCAAATGAAGATTATGTTAGCTTGTTTTTGCTACTATATCACTGATGATTCACACTGAATGAATTAGTACTTGTCAAGGATTTACTCTGTGTGAAACACTTTGTTAAGCACTAGGGATAAAAATCGAAGAGAAAAGCAGTCTTGGCTCTTAAGGAGCTCACATTATAATACAGGGAGATAACACATAGAAGACATTTCAGATTCAAGTCAAATAGAAAGCTCCAATGGTCCTTAGGGTACATTGGTAAGATAGATGCAAATACATCCTTTTATTTTGTTAATAGTATTTTACTTTTCCCCCGGTTACATTTCAAGAAAAAAAATTATCATTTAGTTTTACAAGATTTTGAGTTCCAAATCTTTCTCTTTCCTTCCCTTCTCTCCCTTCTTATGAAAATGGTAGGCAGTTTTATATAATCTGTGCATGTGCTATCATGTAAGCATATTTCCATATTATTCACAGTTATAAAAGAAGAAATAAATCAAAAGGTAAAAAAAATGAGAAAGAATAAAGTAAGTGAAAAAATATGCTTTTATCTACATTCAAAGTCCATCAGTTCTTTGTCTTCATATGAATTACATTTTCTCTCATGAGTTCTTTGTTCTTATCTTGGATCATTGTGTTGCTGAGAAGAGCTGAGTCATGCATAGTTGATCATCACATAATTCTTCTGATACTGTGTACAAGGCTTTCCTTGTTCTGCTCATTTGACTTTGCATCAGTTCATACAATTCTTTCCAGGATTTTCTGAAATCTGCCAGTTCATCATTTCTTATGGCATAATAGTATTCTGTTACATTCATATGCCACAGCTTGTTCAGTCATTCCCCAAATGATGGATATCACTTCAATTTCCAATATTTTGCCACCACAAAAAGGGCTGCTATAAATATTTTTGCACACAGAGGTCTTTTTTCCATTTTTATGATCTCTTTGGGATACAGACCTAGCAGCGGTATTGTGAGATCAAAGGGTATGCTCAGTTTGTTTGCCCAAATACATCCATTTAAAATGTCATATCCACTGATAAAACCATGTCAGTGTCTGATATTAAACTATTTGAGTATCTAGGACCTAGGTGTTGAGAATTTTCTTTTCTAGGTTTCTAGTACATGTGACTTCTGAAGAGGTAGAAGCGATAGCACCTACATAAACAATTGCCACATTGAATTTCCACAAAGGTTCTTTTGCTGAATGAGGACTTCTGGGGCTGGAATAGAAGAAGTGCTATGGTGGCCAAAGAGGTCAAGATAAAGAGGTTATAAGGGTATTACTATTCCTGGGCCTGGCCAGGAAGTTTCTGAGATCAAATTTGAACTCAGGTATCCTGACTCTAGGCCCAACCTTCTATCCACTCAGCTATCTACCTGCCTCCTTGATAAGCATACCATCTATCTGTTTTATTAAAGTGTTAAACAGTACAGGGCAAAGAATTCAGACTTCATTCTAAGTTAACATACTTAGTAATTCAACCAATTTCAAATCTCTCTAACTGTGCTGCTATATAATTTATGTCTCTATTTTTTGTGCACCATAATATCAAGAGATACTCTGTCAAATGCTTCCTTAAAATCTACATGGGCTATTTCTATAGCTTTTGATGATCTATGAATCTACTAACCCTGTTAAAAAAAATCAATTCAGTCAGGTATTACTTGTTCTTGATAAAGCTATAATGATTCTTTGTGATCACTACTTCTTTTTCTAGATTCTTATTAGTCATCTCTCTAGTAAAAATATTCTAATATTTTATCAGAAATTTAATTGAATCTCACTTGCTTGTAGTTTTCATGTTAGACTGTATTCTTTAAAAATAATTGAGCCATTTCTATTTCTCTACTCCTATAGCACCTAACATGTACCTCATAGTATTTTAAAGAACATTATTAGTGGTTCAGTATTCATATCAGCCAGTTCTTTCATAACACAAAAGACAGTTCATCTATTCCTGATGACCTGAATAAATCAAGGGAAACATTATGTTTCCTTATTATTGCCTTACTTATCCTGAGTTTCAGTTCCCTCAGACTCATTTTTGTTTTGTTCTTGTTTAAAGTTTATCCCTGATGTCTTTTATCAGGTGAGGTATACATATCTCAACTGAATCAGTCCTATGAATTAGGTGTCAACAAGGCCTCTACACATCTCTAAATCAATCAAAGGTATTTCAACCAGATACTATAGGAATTCTGGTTGAGTTGCTTGAAGGGCTTGGGGAAATACTTTGGGGTTTCTATTAAACCATTGAGCTAGCTTAGAATTCATATAAGCCATTATAAAACAGCAATCATCAAAACCATTTGGTACTGGCTAAGAAATAGTGGTGGATCGGTGGAATAGGTTAGGTACACAAGACATAGTAGTCAAACACTATGGCAATCTCCTGTTTGATAAAAGTAAAGACTCCAGCTTCCAGGATAAAAACTCACCAGTTAATCAAAACTGTTGGGAAAACTGGAAAACAGTATGGCATGAACTAGGCACAGAACAACATCTTACACCTTATAACATAATAAAGTCAAAATAAGTACAAGATATAGATGTAAGGACGGATACTATACACAGAGTATGAGAACAAGGGAATAGTTTACCTTGAAGATTGATGGAGCAGGAAAGAATTTATGACCAAACAAGGGATAGAAAGCATTGTGAAATGCAAAATTGATGATTTTCATGACATTAAATTAGAAGGTCTTTGCACAAACAAAGCCAATGCATTTAAGATTAGAAGAGAAGTAGAAAGCTGAAAAACTATTTTTATAACCAGTATATCTGATAAAGACCTTTTTTCTAAAACATATAGAGAACTGAATCAAATTTATAAGATACAAATCATTCCTCAATTGATCAATGGTCAAAGGATATGAACAGGTAGTCTTCAGAGGAAGAAATTAAAGCTATTTATACTAATAAGAAAAAATGCTCTAAATCACTATTGATTAGAGAAATGAAACTCAAAACAACTCGGAGGTACCACATCACACATAAGATTGGCTAATATGACAAAATAGGAAAACGATAAACATTGGAGGAGATGTGGGAAAATTGGAACACAAATGCATTATTGGTGGAGTTATGAACTGATCCAACCTTTCTGGAGAGTAATTTGGAACTGTGCCCAAAGGGATATAACATTGTACATACCCTATTTCCCAATAATACCACTTCTGGGTCTGTATCCCAAAGGGATCATAAAAATGGGAAAAGGACCCATATGTACAAAAAAGTATTTATAGAAGCTCTTTTTGTTGTGGCCAAGAATTAGAAATTGAGGGAATGTCCATCAGTTGAGGAATGGCTGAACAAATTGTGGTATAGGAACATAATGGCATACTATTGTGCTATAAGAAATGATGAGCAGGTGGACTTCTAAAAAACATGGAAATACTTATACGAACTTATGTTGAGTGAAATGAGCAGAACCAGGAGAATATTGTACACAGTTACAGGCACATTGTGTGATGACTGACCTTAATAGACTTGGATCTTCTCAGCAACATAAGAATCTAAGACATCTCCTAAAGACTCATGATAGAAAATGCTATCCACATCCAAAGAACTTAGGAGTCTGAATGCAGATGGAAGAATACTATTTGCTCTCCTTTTCTCTTGTTGTTTTTTTTGTTTCTTCTTTCTCATGATTTCCACCATTAGTTCTAATTCTTCTTTACAACAAGACTAATGTGAGAATATGTTTAATAAGAATGTATAATTAGAGCCTATATCATATTGCACACCATCTTGGGAAGGGGAGAGGAGATGGTGGGAAAATGTGTGTGTGTGTGTGTGTGTGTGGTTATGTGTGCTTGTGTGTGTATGTATATATGTATGTATATCTATATATATAGGTATCTATGTAGATATCTATATTTATCTATCTCTATATATGTATATATGTGTGTGTGTGTGTGTGTATGTATGTATGTATGAATTGATTTAAGCCTCCCAGAGAAGGAATCTCTTGGGGGAAGAGAAGAAGTACCTATTCCAAGCCTCACCTCCGTCTCAGTCTTCCCAACCTCCCATATTCTCTAGAAGACCTAGTGAACTTTAGATGATTGGTGGACTTAGAATTATTCCTCAGTATCCTAGTAATAGTTCAAGAATAGCAGTGACTGGCAACAGTGTCTGTAACAGAAGCTGAAGACAGACCAAATAAACTGAAGAAAGGCAGCTTCAAGTCTATAACAAGTCCAGAATAAAAGTTACACCATGTCTAAAGGCAAGAGTGTGCTGGTAAATGTTTAACAATGATTCTCTGAGGGAAAAATATATACATCTTTTCAGTTTAATCTTCATTACTAACATTTCCTCCCTCATTTTCTTAAGTCTAGAAATCAGCAAAACAACCAATCAAGTCCTGATCTGTATGTACTATTTGCCAATTTCCTCAGTGTAAATAATCATGCTGAAAATTTGACAATAAGCTCTCAAAAAACTGTCAGAGCTAGTTCCAGCATACCCTTGACTAACAGGAATTTTGTTAGCACCCATGAAAGGGAGAAAAGATTTCCAGAAACCAGTAGTTACTACATGCACTCTCTAAGAATAAACCCAGTTTTCCTTGAACTCTACATGTATTTGTAGAACAATATGTTACAGACTTCTGGCAGAATAATTTGTACTGTGTTCCTATCATGCCATCTTAATAAATACCCCTTTTATAAACCAATTTAGTTTGGTCGTTATTGATATCAATTAATAAGGGGGGGGTGAACAAGGAACACTCTGGTGAGACCCTTGAGCCATGATAGACCTATGATACTAACTCCTCAGGGTTACACCTAGATTCTGATGAGACAAGTATCAGTTGAGCTCTTGGGAGTTAGCCTGTTAATGTGAGTTAGGGTTGAGAAAAGACACCATAATCCATAGGTGCTACAATGACAGAAAAATTCTGGCAAAATAAGAGCCAAGTAGCTTTTTTTTTTAACTTGGTAGAAAAAATAGAAGCAAAATAATAGCAACTGTTCTATTTCCTCTCCATTGTCTATCTCTATTGTCATCTTCTCTAAGCAGTAGCCCTGTCTCTTTTTTTATCCTCCTCTTTCCTCTAATTTAGCTACAAGACAAAATTTGAAAATATGTCGTTAATATGCTTCATCCTCTTTGATTCATTCTGAGGTTCAGCATGTTGTTCTTAGAATTCTATACCACATATTTTTTTCATTCAGACTCCTTTTCTCACCTTCAATTTCATCTTCCAGGTGTGAATTTTTAAAATTTACATCACTCTCTTTAGGCAACCACCACCCCCTCCATATTTTTCCTTTTTAGACTTCTTTCATTTATTTCTTTAGGATTAAATTATTGAGTGTCTCCCATATGCTTTTTTGGGGCTGCCTTCCCTTTCAGAATTTTAGATCACATGATTCTATCATTTCTATAAAAACTGCCAAATCTGCTTTCCCCAATAAGCTAAGTACAATCGCTAGAAATGGCAGAAGCAAATTTAGTATTGAAGCAAGGGTTGAGGAAAGCAAAACTCTCCAATAATTAGAGCTAATCAAAAATGTATTGTACTAGTCCAAGATAGAGTATTGCCTGTTTGATCATTAAGGTGCCAAGCTTATGATGATTTTTTTTATAATTGAAGGTATAAAGCTATATTTTAAAAAAATGAAACGGTCCAAATTAGACATCTGAGGAGGTACTCTAGAGTGAAAGATAATGAGTAAAACATAAATGAGTGACACAAAAAAAGGGGAGTAAAGTTTCACAGTTTTCTTACTGAGATCATAGTTACTTCACAATCCATGTTGTATATAACTTTGAAGATTGTGGGTAGTATAGTATTTTGTGATAAATACATTTTATGAGAATTTTTAGAGGATTTGGTAAAAGGGTACTCCAATAAATGTTTTACCAGATCCAATAAAAGATCAAGGAAATTGCTAAGATATCTCAGATTATCTAAGATGCTGACATTTATGGAGGTTTAAGCAGCTCCCAGACCCCAAACTAAGTCTACAAAGAAAACCAATGCATATACACACACATTTTGTAGTGGTTAATTATTCTGGATTGAATTTACTTTAAATATAAAAAGTAGTTGACTCCTCAGGAGAAGGACTTGGCAGTAGAAAAATAAGAGGTCTGGCAAACCAATGGTAAGGACAAGGAAATAGATAAGTCTGAGAAAGGATATAAAAAGAATTTATCCACAGAATTCAATCCAAAGATCATATGTGGTGTGAAACTGTGAGAAAAGAAGGTAACCACTTTCTATAGTCAGGTTTTCAGAGTCATAATGGGACTTATGGATCTGTAATTTCAACTTTCTCCTTTCACATTTGAGAAAACTGAAGCCTTGAGTGATTGCTTAGATCTAAGGTTACTTGGTTTACAATTAGTGTATGAACCAGAACTGAGGCAGGCTGAGAAAGGAAGGAAGGAAAGAGGGAAAGGAGGGAAGGAAGGCAGAAGGGGAAAAGGAAAAGAGGAATGGAGGGAGAGAGAAAGGAAGGGAGGGAGAAAGAAAGAAGTATTTATTGAGTAACTAGTATGTGCCAGACACTGTGATAAACACTTTATAAATGTTATCTCCTTTGATCCATTCAATGACTATGGGAAGTAGGTGCTATTGTTATCCAATTTGTAGATGAAGAAATTGAGGTGGATAGAGATTAAATGAATTATCCAGAGTAACAAAGGTAGTAAGTGCTCAAGGTTGGATTTGAACCCAGGTCTTTTTGACTCCAGGCGCAGCACCCACTTACTGATCCATCTAGCTGCCCCAAAGGAAATATGGACAATGGAAAGAGTACATGACCTAACTGAATGAATGAATGAATACAAAAGCAATTATTAAAAACTTACTATTTACAAGGCACTGTACTAAGTTCAGGGGATATAAAGAGAAAATCAAGACATTTCCTATTTTTTTAAAGGAATTTGCATTCAACAAGGGAAAGTAACACATGTAGGTGATTTCAGCAAAAAAAAAATATCATATTGAAATGTCCCATTATCCTTAGGAATGAGTCCTGCTGATAGTTTTCCTAATATTGAGTCAGGTCTGCATTCCTGGTATTATCCCCTAGTCACAGTAGATATTTTCTTAAAAAACTGGGAACATTTGTAGGAACAAATGTATTATGTGAGAAGAATCAGACAGTGATTTACAGACTAATAGCATTATAAAAAAGGAAAAGAGTACAGATCTACCCAGTAATCAGCTGTGATTCCAAAGGACTGACGATGAAGAATATTATCCATCTCCTGAAAGAAAGAGTAATAGACAAAATATGCCATATGAGAAACACTTTTTGGATGTGGCTAATGTGTGAAAAATTTGTTTTGCATGAGTACACATATTTTCTAAAAGGATTTTTTTGTTTTATTATTTGTTTGTATTTCTATTTTATTTTCCATTGGGAGTAAGGTGATGGAAGGGGGGAAGAAAAAAATAAACACTCTTGATTTGAAATATTTTTAAAGAGATTACATCTATCATTTTTAATTACACAGTTCTTCCTGTCTTTGAATATTTTTCTCACTAAGCCATTATCCACATTTAATTGGATAAGAAGAGTGTGTTAGTTTTTCTGATTTTAAATCTTCTACTTTCTTCTAATAAGCTAATTGTAGTCTGGTTGTAACATTAAGATTTAAGAGATCTTAAATGGTAGGATAGGATTTGGTAGGATAGAATAAAGGAACAAGCTGAGAAGGTTTAGGACTGGGTATACACATGAATCTAAGGAAGACAAACAGGTATCCTAAACCAGGGACAGAAATAACATCAAGGAAAGTTAGCTAAGAGAAAGAATGAACAAAGTAGAGAAAACATCATTTAGGGGGTATAGGAGTCTAGTTAAATAACTGTAGAATAAAGAGATCAAGAGTCCAGGTAAAAAAGTATGGATATCAAGAAATCAGACACCCTAGCCCAAAATTTTTAGGGAAAAAAGATCAGTATATAAACAAAAGTCATAGGGTTGGGATATGAAAAGAAATGATGAAGCTTGATACTAGTTTAACTTAGTCAGGGACTCCTTAAATGCTTTCTGCACAAGTCGAGGACTAATTCAGTTTAGGAAGAGTTTGAGTTTGAGATCTCCTAAAACATAAAACCGTGAAAGGTATAAACATTGTGAACATAGTCTTATTTTCCCAATTCGGGTTTACTAGAAACTGAAGGCACTCCTACATACTTGAAAGACTTAGTTTTAAGACAGAAAAAGGAGAAAAAGGAAATGATTTACAGAGAAGTTAGTAAATTATAGAACTAAGGACCAGTAACCTAAGGGTTAAAAGGGACCTTTTTAGATCATCTAGTTTAACATTCTGATTAATAATTGTCCCTCTTCTACTTAACCAATCCTACCATGTTTCCTACATTCCCATCATCTTCATCATCTCCTTTCCCTTTCAGTCTTAGACTGTGCCCTGGACTGGCATACTGATAAATGAGTTTTGTTTGTTTCCCGCAAATCAGACTTTTAGGCTACTTCCAGCCATGCCTGGTTGACATGTATGAGGTTCCACCTCCACCCCCAAGACACTTCCAGCTAACTTTCATATATTCTTTTCTCCATTAGGATGAGTAAGGAACATTTTTGCTTTCTTGTATTTCTATCCAGAATGCTTAGCACAGTGCTATGACATGCATTAAATAACAAATGCTTTCTTTTTTCTTCCTTTCCTTCCTTCCTTCCTACCTCCTTTTCTTCCTTTCTTGATTGTTATAATCAGTACAAAGTAAGTAGGAGATATTGTTCTCTAACTATCAGGGCAATCTAGGATCTAATTAGATTTGTAGGACCACCATATTGCATTATTTTTCCATTAAGTATACTCAGAAGCCTCATTGTGATAAGGAGGTGACCCTGGATTCTCCAAATATATGACAGTAGAGGACAAGTTTTGTCAAGAGCTTCAGAACGGGAAAACCATCCAGCATAGATATGTTCACCATCTGAACAGTAATCTAGATAAACTAGTATAGGCTCATTATCAAGTGACAAGTATTTTAGCCCAAAATATCATGAAAATCACCAATTGTGGCATGGAGGGGTTGAGCTCCTTATTAGTGTAGAGAAAACACATGAATTAAATCATGGACCTTTTTGGGAAAAGAACATGTATATGTATGAACATATACATGAACATGTATGAACTCTTAAAATAGTATAGAAATACTATGACATAAGGAAGAACCTTAAGAATCAGTTGAAATTAGGTTCACTGACACTCAAGTCACTTAACCATTCAGTGTTCTAGGTGGCTCTCTGAAACTATAAACTACAGAAAAGATGCCAACCTGCTTTGGTAGAGGGAGTTTGCTTATCTGAGAGTTTCCTTACCAATGAAATCACAAATCCAATCACTGTCCCTGACACTAACTTTTAATAGGCTTATAGGCAACTAAATCTTTGAGATTATTTTTCATATTAACAGTTACCTAGCCATACTCACTCATTTGGCATTGATGTTGTTGATTTTTCTTTTAACCCAAGTCCAAGACTCCATATTTATCCCTTTTCAGTTGCAACATTTTTGATCCAGCCCATAATTTTAGCCAGTTGTGAACTTGTGAATTCCTTAGTCTGTCAACTAATTAAATAGATTTCCTTTTCAAATTTGGGTCATCTATTAATTAGATAAGAGAGAATTCCTGCCTCCTGTGTCTTCATCCAAGTCATTGATAAAAATGTTGAACATGACTGGGCTGAAAATGAAGTCCTTGGCAAGCCACTAGAGACTTCCCACTAGGTTGACATTGATTCATTAATCAACACTCTGTGGATGTGATCCCCCAACTAGTTTGAAATCTAGCTATGTGTACTGTCATCCAACCTTCATCTCTCCATCTTATCCACAGTGATATCTTTAAACAACTTAGTTAATTGCTCCCTTAAAATACAAATATATAGAATTGTCCTGATCTAGAAATCTGATTTTTAAAAATGAAATGAGAATATTCTAGCATGACATATTTTTAACTAACTGTCTTTACCTTATAGAAATCACGACTTCATTATATGTTTTTAATGATTCACAAACCATTGGTTTAAAATTCTATTTTAGGACTTCCAGGGTCAGAGACAAAATCACAATGTAGAAGAAATACTCAGCTAACTTCTCCCAAATTCCCCTCCATACAACTTTAAAATAATGACTCAAATCAAATCCTGGAGTGACAGAACCAACAAAAGACAAAGATGAGACATTCTTCAAGCCCAAATTTACTCAAGAAGTTGGAAGGAGGGGTCTGTGGCATTCGAGGGGTGGCTGGCCCAGAGCCTACATACATGTAACATCAGTGGTGGGACTAGGAGATAGCAAGAAAAGCAGCAGTTATTTTGAAAGTTCGTAGACAGAAGTGGTAAGGGCAACTGGCAACCAGTCAAAAAAAAATTAGAGGGGACCTATGTGCTAGTATAACACTGGACAGAGGACAAGAAGGTGTATGATGACTCCATTGCCTGTATCTACTTCTGTGTCACAGGTCAAAGGATAGAAAGGAGCATGTTTGGTCAAGAGGGAGCAGTGAAAAATTGAAAATTGATACCCCACTTTCTTTTATATTATTTTATTGTCTTCATCAATTTACTATGTATTAATGATCAAGTTTCTATGTATTAGTTGTTCTCTCTTAATGTAAACTTCATAAACCTACAGTTATTAATCCCCTATTTTGCAACACAAATCACCCTCTACACACTAAGCTTTCTTTCTCAAGAATTTCCAAACATAATACCTTCAATTATATTTCAATCTGTTAGCATTAACTAGCATATAATATACCAGTGTGCTGTTTTTCCTCAGAAATTTCAAATATGGGATGTCCCAGATGATGTTAATCCACCTTGTGATAAAATGGTATAACTTGTGGTTAAGTGACTTTAGTACTGACCAATCATAAGCAAGATATGTCTCTGTTGCACCAGATTGTTTCATTTTGCTATGTATGACTGTAAAAGAACTGCCTTAATTGTCACATGGATCCTTGACTACTGAGAAGGCCTGTATCCTTTTTATTGGAAATTGCTAGTCTTGCTAATAAATTGAACATGCTCAGAACTCTATTGCCTCAGTTTCTCTTTAGTAAAGTTTTTATTTTGATGTCAGGAGTTCTGAGGAGCAGCATCATTTCCAGTCCCAAAGGAATAGGGACCCTGAGAGGCAGTATCAATTGCAATCCCAAGAGATCAGGGCCCCTTCTTGGAAAAGCACTAGAGCACAGACAAGAAGAACAGTAACCTTATCTCTCCTCAGATCACAACATCTTGGAAGCACTGAAAATTTCTAAAATCCTAGAACTAGCTCTAAAAGTATCAGTACAAAAAAGTATGAATCTTAGTACAGGGCCTCTCCCCACCCCACCAGGAACAAAGTCCAATTTTAATATAAATTAAAGGCAAGAAATAGGATGGAAAAATGAGCAAATAACAAAAAATAATCTGACCATGAAAAGGTACTTGGGGACAGGGAAGATCAAGACAGAAACTCAGAAGAAGACAAAGTCAAAAGAGTTACAAGCAAAGTCTCAAAGAAAAAAGTGTTAATTGGACACAAACCAATACTTAGACGGGCTACAAAAGAATTTTCAAAGTCAAATAAGAATGGTAAAGAAAATATTAGGTTAGAAATGAGATCAAAGGAAGAAATCATAAAAAGACAATTAATAACTTGGTTAAAAAAACAAAAAATGCTGAAGAAAATAGCACCTTAAAAATAAAATTGGCCAAAAGGAAAAAGAGGTATAAAATTTATTGATGAAAATTACTCCTTAAAAACAGAATTTTCCAAAGAAAAAATATAAAATCTCACTGAGGAAAATAATTCTTTAAAAGTTAGATTTGTAAGTGAAAGCTAATGACTCCATGAGACAACAAGAAATATTAAAACAAAATCAAAAAAATGGGAAAAATAGATAAAAGTGTGAAGCAGTTCATTGAAAAAACAACTGATCTGGAAAATAGACCAAGGAGAGATAATTTAAGAATATTGGATTACTTGAAAGTCATGATAAACAAAACCACATAGAAATCATACTGCAAGAGTAGTAGATGAGTGGAATAATTTAGGAACAAAATACACCATAGATGGCCATAATAATGTAGTGAAGAACTCTCCATTTGACAAATATTGTTGAGAAAATTGAAAAGCAATCTAGCAGAAACTAGACTCAGGCCAACATCTCACACCAAATACCACAATAAGTTTAAAATGCATAAATTATTTAGACATAACAGTTGATATGAGTGAACTACGAGAACATGGAGAAATGTACTTGACAAATCTATGAATGAAGGAAGAGTATATGACCAAGCAAGAAATGCAGAGTGTCAGAGAAATTAAAATGGATAATTTTGATTTTATGAAATTAAGTTTTTGCACAAACAAAATGAATGCAGCCAAAATTAAAAGGAAAACAGGAAACTGGAGGAAAATTTTATATCAAGTTTCTGTGATTACAAGACTCATTTCTCATGTGTGCAGGTTACTGAGTCAAATTCATAAAAATAATATCCATTTCCCAATTTATAAATGATCTAGTAATATGAACCTGCAGTTTTCAGAAAAAGAAATCAAAACCATCAAAAACCACATTGGGGAAAATGTTCTAAATCAGGATTGATTAGAGAAATGCAAATTAAAACCACTCTGAGATATTACCCCACACCTATCAGGTTGGCTAAGATGACAGAAAAGGAAAATGACAAATGCTGGAGGGGATGTGGAAAAATTAGGACACTAAGGCATAGTTGACAAATTTGTTAACTTATCTAACCATTCTGGAAAACAATTTTGAGCTGTGCCCAAAGGGTTGTAAGACTGTGCATTTGCTTTGACCCCATCACTACATCTGTAACTCTAAGAGATTTTTTTAAAAATAGGAACTTTGTAGTTGTACAAAAATATTTATAGCTGCTCTTTTTCATGGTGGTAAAAAAAAATTGAAATCAAGGGGATGCCCTTCAATTGGGGAAGGACTGAATTTGTTGTGGTATATGATTATGATGGAATACTATTGAGTTATAAGAAAGGACAAGAAAAATAGTTTCAGGGTTTCAAAAGACCAGGGAAGATATATGTCTGCACTGAAGTTGAAGTTTTCAAGACCAGAAGAACATTGAACATAGTAACACCAATTTTACAAGGATGAAAAATGGTGAAAGATTTAGCTACTCTGATCAATGATATGATCCAAGACAGTTCTGAAGGACTCTTAAATCAAACTGCTAGAGTGCAGATTGAACCACGCTTTTCTTTCTTTAGTTTTCTTGTTGTGTGTGTGTTTGTGTGTTTTCTTTTGCAGCATGACTCATATAGAAATATATTTGGCATGATTTTGTATACATAGTCAGTATCATGTTTCTTGCCTTCTCAAGGGATGTGGAGAGAAGGAAGCAGGAAGAAAGGAGAAAATTTGAATATTTTACATGGAAATGGGAAATATTAGTGAAATAAATAAATAAAACTGTTTTTTAATTCTATTTTAGAATTTTGTGATGGATAGATGACAAATTCAATATTTCCTGGATGATCTTTCCTTTACTTTGAACATAAGGACAACAAGTCCCTATCTCTACTCCTTGGTACCTCTCTCAATCTCCATAATCACTCAGATATTACTGACAGTGATTCATCAATCATATCTTCATCCTCTCTCATTAAACCACCATTTTATTCTTCATTATTATTCAGTCAGGCCAAGTGACTTAAACTCACAAAAATCAGATAGGTGTTATTATTCCTATTTTCTTACCTATTTTATTTGATTATATGTCTCCATATTCTCTCTTAGATAGTATTTATAGATTCAATTTAACAAAACATTTATTGAATTGAATTTTATTTGTTGAATTGAATTGATTAATTATATTTCTTCAAGTCCTTTCAAGGAGAGACTCTTTCTTGACCAGTAACAATTTCTATCATTAATTATTTGAAGCTCATTTTCCTTTATAGGAAAGCCAGAAATAAAATATGAGTTGAGTAGTTCTTTCATTCTGATTTAAGTTAATACTGCTCAGTGTAGCTCAGATACTATAAATATTCCATATTTGCTCTTCAACTGGCTTCAAAAATAGCTTTAAAAACTCCACTTTTGATTGCTAGTATGTTATTTGCAAACCTCAGTCTATTATGTGTTTAAATTTTTCTGACACTACTATTAGAGGTCACTGTCATCTTATATCTGTCCTTGGTTAAATGCCTCTCCCTCCATTTTAAATATATGTCATTTTAAGTCTGAACTAATCAAAAAGCTTCCTATATTAAACTGCATCCTTCCATTCAAAAAGGATACTTGTTCCTTATTGAGTTCATTAGTGATTTAATTATCAGGACTTCATTCTCGAACCTAAATCCTACCCCTTTCTGTGATTCAGGACACAATACCATCCCTTATCCTCTTTTCTCAGTTTTTGTAGAGTCTAATTCTTCTATATTATCTCCCTGACTAAAGCTTCTCCCCACTCCAATCCATCCCACATAGTGATTTTTCCTGAAACATGTATCTGATACCCCACTACCAATAAACTTCCAGTGGCTCCCTATTTCTTCTAGATAAAATATAAAATCATTTCTTTAGTACTTAAATATTTTCACAATCTGACCCATTCCACTCTTCTAAAATCCTTACACATCAACACCCTCCATATGTGGCCTACTACTATTCCATGCATGGTACTCTATTCTCTATATTTGTACATTTACATTATCCAAACACCATGCCTTGAATGTACTTTCTTCTCAAAGAAACACTCTTGGAATCTCTGGTTTCCCTCAAGACTTAGCTTGAAGCTTCTTCTTCAGTGGCTATTGTGCTACTTCCATAAACCACCTTGTGCTAATTTTGCATTCTTTATGTACGTATTTATATATGTAAGTGTTGTTTCTCCTTGTGAAATTTAAACACCTGGAGGGAAAGAACTATTTTACTTTTTCTTCATTATCTCTTGCTCTTAAGACAATTCTTGCGGCACAAAAATTTCTTAATTTGTTGATTGACTAAGTGTTTGATGGCTTATGAAAGTCTGGGGCAAATGGACTCTATTTGACAATGGACTATATACTGACAACCAATAATATTCCTTTTCTGGGCTAGAATTTTTTTTCTCTTTAATTAATGTAGCAATATATAGCTAGTACAGTCTAAAAACCTGATCAGCACTGACAATGATAATGATAGTCATCATGATGACAAACAAAATGAACTGGGAGGTGACAACAATAGAGATGGTCCATTCAAGCCAGCCTATGGCACAATACAGCATAATACGATACAAACAGTAATGCAGCTTGAGCAATCAACAAGAAAGCAGAATGTATTAGGCAAGTAAGACCTCTACTACCTCCTCAACCCCCACGTCCCCTCAGACTCTCCTAGGGCAGCCCACAGTTCTGAGCCCAAGAACCCCAGGAAGAGCAACGTCCATCCATACTCTACTGGTCCTTCTTTTATCCCAATTTCTGCAATCACATTTGAGGGTGGCAGTACTTGTGGACATTGGATCTAGCAACTGCTTCTGTGAGTATTACAGGACCTTTGTTCTCAGCAGCCACAGCTACTAAAGACCCAGAAAACAAAGATTTCACCACCAAAGTCTTTGACACCATCAAATGACCCAACATCGGAAACAGATAAGGTTTTATTCATTGAAATAACATTTGTAAAAGATGCACTATTTTCTAGTTTGATGCTCTAACCTGTGGACCATCTAGCCTTTGCCTCTGACTAAAACCTTCTAAACACTGTATGTTATTTCTCTCTGTTTGAATGTAACTTTCCTGAGAGCAGGGATTGTCATGCTTTCCTCTTTGAAACTCTAACTTCTACCACAGTACTTTGTAAAAAGGAAGCAAATACTTCTCATTCATTGGTCCATTAATAGGATTGAAGAAATACATCCCATATAATTTGTAAATGTTAGTGTGTATATAAAAAGAAAAACCTGTAAATACAATTTGAATTAAATGTAAAGAATGAGTATGATTGAAATGTTTAAAATGAAGAACATCTTGGATAGGGTGGATATGAATAAATTCAGGCTTCTAAGGTCTATGGAGTTTGTCATGTATAAGTGTTCTGCATATAAAAGATATTCAAGTATTTGTTGGATTAAATTAGATTAACCTTCAAAAGAAAAGGAAAGGATCTCACTACTCACCATACTGAATATTTGTGTTTCTCCAGTTCCTCTAAGTAAGATATACATTGTGAGTACTCTTCATTTTCTCTTGCTCCCATGTTCATCAAAGAACTTGATTTTCCTTGCACAGATTCATCAATCGGGTTGTTTTGCTTTAGCAAAGATTGAAACAAAAAGAAAAAAAGAATTTTGTTACTATGATAATCTAGAAGTTTGTTTGGTTTTAGTATCTGTTTTTGAACCACTATCACTGAATCTAAAGAAACAGATCTATGCAATCTAAGTGATGTCACAGCACAACATTATAGCCAAAACTTTGGTATAGTAGATAAGGCACTGAACCTGGAGTCAGGAAGACTTGATTTCAAAATCTGACTCAGCTACTTACTAGCTATATGACCCTGAGCAAGTCATTTAACTTCCCTGGTCCTCAGTTTTTCATCTGTAAAATGGAGGTGAACTACATGCTTTCTAAGTCCCTTAGAAGCTCTAAATTTACAATTATAGAAATAATTTCAATCAAGGAAGTCATATACTTATGTTAAGTTTAGCCTGAGCCTTTCAAACTCAGAGATTTAGAATCTTATGTTTTAACTCCATCTCAGCTTATTAAATATAGAGCATTGTAGTAGCTGTAGATAGAGAGGCAACCACATAATAGATATGGGGTATATACCTATATAACAGTACTACTCTCCTGTGGAAAACTGGAAAGGGGAAGTACTTGTAAATCGTTTTGATTTGGTAAAATAACTCAGTAGGTATATATAATTACTAACATCATTATTGCCACTGATCAAATTCTTAGTTCAAAAAGTTTATTGCTCTCTAAGCTTCTGTATTTGAATCTGAATGTAAGCAAAGATCCACTAGACACCAGAATTAATGTTCCTATATCATCCCCATCTTTGGGATTGATGAATAATAGGATTGTAAAGTGGGAGCTGCCTTAGATATTATTTAACTCAATTTTGTCATTTTACAGATGAGGAAACTGAGGTCCAAATAAGTTAAAGATTTACTCAAAGTCAACAGCTAGTCACTGACACAACTGGTACTAGATCATAAATCTCTTAATTCAAAGTCCAATATTCTTTCCATTACATCATAATTCAAGATTCAATACAATTGACCTCTTGTTCCATCATCTTCCATAGCAGATGCCCAATAAATGGTTTTTTGAATGGAGGAACGAATGTTAGTGTTTTATTTGGATAGGAAATATGCTTCTGAATGAGTTCATATTGTGCCAGCAAATTCACATCTGGACCCTTGAAGTTACATCACAGACCAGGTCCAACCCATTACCTAAATAAGAATCTCTCTTCCACTGTCCGCAACAAGTATTACAGCCTTTGCTTCAAGATCTCTAAGTGAAAGGCAATTTATGATTTCACAAAGAGGTCCATTCTATGTTTGGTTGCACTCTAAATAACTGAATATTTTGCTTATACTGAACATAAATCTATATCATAATAACTTCCATCCATTGAATCTCTGTCTCTGTACACTCGTGTGCATACATGTGTACAAACACACACACACACACAAATAATAGAGATTCATTTGAAAGCATGAGAAATTACTGAGGACTTACACTTATTTATAAATCTTAATGTCTAGTATTTCATAGAAATGTCTGATAAACAGGTGCAGGGAGTCAAAATTGAGGAAACAGGAAATGGCTAGTTACTTTACAAGATGCTTGGAATAAGACAGTATTATTCTCAGTAAAGACATGGCCCAAATGTCATAATTTTATTATAAGTTACATTAGGCAGGTTGCATGAAATCACCTGATGTAAGTTCATACGAGTTCTAGCAATATTTTTCAGTGGTTTTGATTCATGTTATTGTGCAATCCCCAAGGTTGCTTTGGTTTTTCAGGTCAGAAAAACTAAGGAAAACTCAAACTGAAACTCAGAAATATTAGATATTTCATCAAATAGATTGTGAAATTATCAGCTTCATTTCTTTTGTTACAAAATGTATGAGGTTTTTTTAGCTTAACAACAAATTTTCAGCTAGCTATAGCAACCATTATTCCCAAATGACCTTTCTCCAAAACCTCTGAACCCATTTTTAATCCTTTGGAATCCTTGTACCTGTAAGGGCATTTGATGAAATGTTAGCTGGTTTGGCACATAGATTTGTTTTTATTTCTGAAGGTTAATCTAAACCAGAATTAATTTTTTAAAGATACCTGGATTATTCTGAGGAATATAGTAAATTGAAAGACATTTTTGGGATGCTTGGGGTACATTTATTTAGCTGTTTTAAAATAAGATGTTTCTTTGGAAGTTGCTCAGCAATGGGAAACTGTTAGGAAGCTATAGAAGATCTCTCATTTACCAAAATTCTCTACTTTTGCCTACCAAGATTTTTATAAAATTAATTTTGCATTTGAAAACATCAAGTGCCTCCTTGTGGCTCTAGTCTATATCCTTGTGGCCCTTCTTTTTCATATCATTTTGATTATTTGATGTATAGAGGTCTTGTCTCTACTACCTGATATTTTCTTGTATTTGAGAGAACTATTTCTTCTTTCTTTTTTCTTTCCTACAATGTTGGGGCATAAGCTACATACTCAACAGTTATTTGCTAATTTGAATTTTATTTCTCCACTCTTATTCCCTCCACTTAGCAACAATTTTAGTTAAACCACAGAAAATGAAAAGACATGAGTCTCATGGACTGTAAAGAAAAATTGGAACTTCAAAATCCAAGAATCAAATATGGGGGAGAAAATAAGCAAATGAATGTGTATAAATAAGATATAGACAGGATAAAATTGGAGAGAATCAATTGGAGAGATGGAAGACATTAACATTAAGGAATTGGAAAAGGGTTTTTGTTAATCAGATTTTCATCAGGATTTAAAGAAAGCCAGAGAAGTCAGGAGGCAGACATAAGGAAGGAAAGAATTAGAGGGATGGGGTATAGTCAGTAAAAATCCTCACTCAGGAAATGGGATATCTCATGTGAGGAAGAAAGCCTGGGTCACTGCATAGAAGGGAGTAAAGTGTGAGAAGACAGTAAAGGTAGGAAGGGTCTGGTCTATGAAAGCCTTTGAAAGAAAAATAGAGGGTTTTATATATGATCCTGGAGGTAACAGGGTATTACTAAAGGTTTTTGAATCAGAAGTGACATAGTTAGACCTATCTTTTAGGAAGATAAATTTGACACCTGAATTGGGAAGAAACTTGAGGAATGAAGACCAATAGATAGGCACTGGTAATAGTCCAGGCTTGAGATAATGAAGTTCTGCACCAGGGAGTTGAGAGTGTCAGTGTCAGAGAAGAGAATGGGATATTTACTACAGATGTTAGGAAGATAGAACAACAGAATTTGACCACTTAAATATGAGGGGTGAGGGTGACAGACAGTGAGGAGTTGAAGGGGATACCTAGGTCATGTACCAGGATGACTGGAAGCATAGTGGTGCCCTGAAGAATAAGAGAAAAGTTTACAAAAGGAAATATTTTTTGAGAAAAGAAAATGATTTCAGTTGTGGATATGCTGAATTAAAGATGTCTACAGACTACTCAGTTGAAGATCTATAAAAGACAGGGGGAGATACAAGACTGGAGGTGTGGAGAGAGGTTAGAAATGGATAAGTAGATCTGAGAGTCACCCGTCCAGGGATGAAAATCAAAATCGTAGGAACTGAAAAAGTATAAAGGAAAAAAAGAAGTAGAGAGCCTTGGGGACACCTGCCTCCCAGGTAGCATAATTGAGGTGAATTAACATATACAAAAAGAGACAGAAGAGTAGTTAAATATATGGGAGCAGAAACTAGGAGAAAGCAGTGTCATAAAAATATAGAAAACATAATTAGAATCTGTACTACTGAGTTAACAAGAAATTGAGATGAAAGAAATCAGAGGTATCCTTGTCAAGGAGTTTAGCCAAAAAAGGGTAGAGAGAGACATAAAATGATAAATAGCTGAGATGGAAAGGTTTTGAGTTTTTTCATGGTTTTGTTTTTTTTTTTTTGGCAGGGGAAATATGGCTATTTTTAAAGAAAATAGGGAAGTATCCATTAGAAGATTGAGTGATTAAAGATTAGGGAGAGAATGGGGATGATAGAGAGGATAATTCTCTGGAGAAAACAGGATGGAATGGATGAAACTTGTGTATACAGAGGCATATATGTGCTGGCAAGGAGAAAAACCAACTTTTCATGTGAAATATGAGTGAACGAAGAGATAGTGAAAATCCCATCTGGGTGATATGAAATGAGAAGAGGGATATATTGGTAAGTGGTCTTAATTTTTTTCAGTTAAATATAAGTCAAGGTTCTCAGCTAAGAAAGTAGGAATAGGAGAAGCTCTGGAAAGCTTGAGGAGAGAAGAAAAGTTTTAGAAATTTTTTTATGTTGAGTCAGATAGTGAACCAATTAAGTCAATGTTGAAAGGATTGCCTTGCCACAGTGAAGGCCCAGTTGAGATTGTGGGACATAAAGTTGTAATATATTGTGATTTTTCCTCAACTTAATTCCACAGGACATCAGTAGAAGTAAAGGCCTTGGATGGTAGAAGTATCTGAGGACTGCAGTTTGGAAGGGCAAGATCTCGCATAGGAATAGGATACAGAAGCAAGGAAAGTGAAAGACAAGGACAATGTAGAGTTGAACTGCTTCCCCAGAGGGTCAAGATGGAGGAAGGAAGAGAGTGTAGCCAGTGCCAGAGTGATGGCCTGGAAGTCACATCATATCAGTAGTACCCTCAGCCCCACCTCTACACCTTTCCCTGCAGGGCATGACCATGGGCTTCAAGGTCTCTCTTTAAAGGGGGGGGTCAGCATAGTTTTTCTCTGCTCATATTTGTTCAAAAAATCAGCTTTATAGAAGTGCCATAAAGACCCTTGGGACAAAAGTAGAGATTATGTCAGTTTATTTATAAAAACTCCTATCTGAATATCTTGCCTCTAGTTCTGCTATGCCTGTCTCTGCCTTATAAGTCAAAACTCTGAGTTCATTCATTTGTTTATTTCTTCTTGAAGGGAAGGAGGAGTCCAGACCAGAGATTTCACATGTGTGAAACAGAACATATTTCTTCACATAAAGCTGGAAAAGTGGCAAATAACTGCCTCAACAAGTGGAACTGAGACTCAACGTTGCTCTATGATTTTAGCCAAGACATTTGAAGTATTAGAAATAAAACTCATGTCTTTTGATTTGCAAATTTTAAATAACTTGTAATTTAACCATTTGATAGCAAGAGGACAGAATAGCAAAGACAGGATCTGTGAGATAGGACACCTTTGTTTAGGAAAGAGTAATTGTCATCCACACACTAGTGAAACTCAGGTGCAGTGTAAAACCTAGGAGTTTTAGCCTAGTTAAGCTCCACTTACTCCTAGCATTCCTTCACCATGAGCTCTTGCAGTGGCTTTGTGGCCAGGCTCTGAGGAGAGCATTCACCTGCCCATCCAGCCAGATGAAGAGTAAGGGGATAGTTTTCATCAAAAGAAAGAGCTTTGGAAAGAGGAAATGGTGAATAAAGGGCTGAATCCTGAGGATTATGAATGCTTTTGAACTGCCCTTGGGAGATCAGAAGTGAGCAGCAGCAGTAGAAGCTTTCATGCCTGCTAAGATGGATGGAGGATTCCCCAAGTTGAGAGTGTAAGGAACATGTTAAGAGGACTCTGTTGATATGATCACAGTATTATGAGTTGGAGACAATAGCAACAAACACCAGGTGTATCTGACATCTCAGCACAAACAAATATGACATCATGTTCGTTTCATTATAGTTACTGTTATCAACCCTAATTAAATGGTTCACCAAGTAAAATCCAAGACCAAATACTGAAGCAATCCCAATGAGAAAGCAGAGATGCTATTTTCCTTTTTCCAGATTTATTCCTAGTAACGTTACTGGGGAATTTTGTCAACTTGTACTTTTTTCAAATTACCGTATAAATCACAATTTTCAGAAAGATGCCAGGCAGCCTATGCTGTGAAACTCTAGAATTCATCTGAGGACAATATTGAAAATGGTGAATCTTCCTGACCTCCTAGAAGGGTGGCCAGCAGTCCTCGGACCGCTTGGCTCCATGAGTACTTGGCTGTCCTCGTACACGTTCTTCAAAATGAACTTGTGGTTTCTTTCTTGCTTCTCTTGTACATGTCCTTCTGCTTCTCACACCCTCCCTAGGCATTTCCAGTACTAGGAAAACTAGAAATACAGATGACAAAATATTGATTAAGTTCCAAATTACCTTCCTAGTATCATAAGATGATGTAAAAAGAACATAGGTGGGAAAGTATAGTTTAAGGTTCACAAGAGTTTCTGTCAAGATAACTTACTCTGTATTATAACAGAATTAAGCTCATTTATCATTTTAAAAACACAATAACTTGTTATCTTATAACTAAGTTTCATTTTTTTTTTATTTTGGCTTTGTGCTTAAGCATTACTGAAAAATGCTGGATTTCAATTCAGAGGTCAAAGAATGAATTAGCCCTATGTTGTCTATTTTTGGTGTAACCTTTGGGGACTCGTTTGACCTATCTGAAACTCAATTTTTTTCATTTGTAAAATGTAGATACTTATATGTACATTGCCTATTTCATGGGATTGTTGTGATAACTATTTTGCATAATGTATATAAAGTGATCTATAAGCAGAAACTATTATTTTATTATTGTTATAATTGATTTTCCTGGCCCACAGTTTCCTCCTTAGAATCACTCAGATTTGACACATTCCCAGAGTAATGCCTCCAGGAACCAGTTTAACTACCAGATAATCTGGTTTACAATTTGAGGAAATTATATCTCATTGAATATAAGATGCAAAAAGAATCCCCAGTTAGTACTCATGCATGTTCAACCATTTACAAGCACTGAAATAACATGCCTTTTTGGTGACTTACTAATTTATACATACTCGAAGATCTCAACAAATGGATTCTTTCTTGGGTTCTTTTCCTGCAAATAAATTCTTCCTTTACTTTTAACTTTTAATTTCTTTTCTTGAACTTTAAAACATGGAGACTCTTTGTGGACAGTGAAACATAGATCTCCTACACTTGGTGTGAATGTGCGTATGTATATGTAGGGATATTTTGTATAATTTGTGATTTCATTGGTGTGATGAACTGCACGTACACACACACACACACACACACACACACACACACACACACACACATACAGATACATGTAATCAGACAGTTTATCTGTAATCTTAAACAGTTGCCTAGAAACAAATGAGACATTAAGCCATTTGCCCAAAGTCACAAATTGCAAAGTGATTGAAATAGACCATCTCATGGGAACTTGACAACAACCTTGTGAAATAGGCACTAGAGATTTTCATTATTTCATAGAGAAGGCAACTCAGTATCAGAGAGATTAAGTGACTTTCTACAGAACTAAAAAGTATAAAGATCTTACACCAGGTCTTCCTGATTCTATGCATGTCTAATGCTTTGTTCCCTACCCTACCCCTACCTCTAATGCATCTATGTGTTTTCTGATGGGAAAAATAAATTAAAACATTTCAGAATTTCGTTAAATTCTGGAAGCCAATAGATTTCACTTGATTCATTCTTATTGGAAAGCAGAACGTATCCGAAATTTTCAGATTAGCCACAGATATCCTGAGTAACAACAGCAGCATTTTTTATAAGATATAACCCATCACTGACTATTCAAAACTATTTGATGCTTATGTCTGCTTAGGACAAGAGAAATGTATAGTTGAAAGAATCATCCAAATTATTCAAGAGTTAAAAAAAATAAAACACTAATGGATTTGGGTCATTAAGTTATGATTTGTGTGAGTGTGTGTGTGATTAATATGTCACAAAGAACATGTACTTAGGTCAGAAGAGTTGGAACCGGTATCAATGCAGGGAATACTTATAGCAATGAAATCACAAGTTCTCTAATTAGTGAAATAAATGGGAATGAAGAAGAAACTTTTTTTTTAAATCTCAGACTGTGCTTGAATTGCTACACCATTTTAATCTACTATGTAATTTTTCAGTTACCCAGTTCCCTTCATCTGCAAAGCTAAAGACTGACCAAGAAGTATCAATCACATTTTGTGTAACCAAAGTTCTAGAAAGTCTTAGTTTACTCAATTTTTACTCAAATCTATTGGGATGTCCTCTGAACAGAGTAGGTAGAAGACATGGTGCTTGCTAATAAATTATATTAAAACAGCAAAATCAGCAAATTTTCTAATTATGTCTTATCAAGCTAGAAGGAAATTATAAACTGATTTAATTTAGCCAAAGTCTTCAGCAGCTCAGGGAAGGCATGTTTTGAGGCAACAGAAAGTTTATTGGTATTACTGATTTCATAAATGTCAGCTGATTTAGCTTGTCGTGTACTTCACAATCTACTCTGAGGACCAAATGACAGAGCTTCCAAAAAAAGTATTTTGAAAAATGGTTCATATTCAGAATATGTTAATGCATCCATGCTTACCTTAGAAAATAATTGGTTCTTTCCTTTAACTCGGCTGAAGTCACACCCCTTAACTGAAGGAGGGATGGGAATTTTATTAATTTTTAGGGTAAAAGTACTTCAGGTTTTTAGATCTCATCATTCAGAGCATACATGATATTGTCTTGATGTAAAATGGACTGCATTCATAAAAGAAAAATATTAAGGAAAGAAACTAACCAATTTTGGTAACCACAATTTGAATTCTGCAATTGATCCTCTTGTCATGTAAGCATACATTTCTTATCACTCAACTCCAGGCATTTTCTCTGCCTTTCTCCCATGCCTAGAATGTTCTTCTCCTCTGCTCCAACTACTTACATCCCTGGCTTCCTTTAAGTCTCAACTAAAATCTCTGCCCTGTAGCTTTTAATACAAGTCTGTTTTTCTTTAAATTGTATATTTTTTACCTAAATCAGTATTATTCAGTTACTGAAATCTTTCATTTTTCACATTTCTGCTTATATTTCCTTATGATTTAGGTGGCATCACTTGTCATCATGAAATAATTTTGTTTCTTATTAAATTCAAAGGCAGACATATTAAGCCCCTGTTTTAAGACTCTAAGTGAAATGATTCACTTCTTTTAAATTCCATGAGAATTGGGAAAGTAAGTTGACAACAGGAAAGAGAATCTAAAGTTTTCCCCAACCCTTCTTAATTCCAGTGCCTTTCCCATCTGTCAATCATTTCCTATTCATTCTCTATATGACTTTATTTGGATATGTTTGCATGCTGTCTCCCCCATTAGACTGTAAGCTCTTCAAGGGCAGTGACTTTATTTTGCCTCTTTTTCTATCCCCAACACTCAGCACAGTGCCTGGTCCATAGTAGACACTTAAAAAATGTTTATTGAACTGTATTGAAATCAGAAAATGAAGAAGGAGAAGGAGAAGAAGGAGAAGAAGAAGAAGAAGAAGTAGAAGAAGAAGAAGACTTACAAGCCTTACATGACTTTTTTTTATTAGTATATCACAAAAACAAGGCAATCACCCGAATCTAATACTAGACCCAGTTTTTCTGAAAAGATTAAAGTAACAGAGGTAGGAGGCAGACCTGTTCACTGGGATTGAAAACATATCAGAGCCCCTTATATACATATAATCAGTTAATGCAGACTTTATCTAGTCACTCCCTTCTCCTACTCCATTTAAGCTTATCCCTCAAAACTTATAAATTAGCCTTTACTGACATCTCCCTAATTTCCCCTTTCAGAACTTTCCTTGGAACTGTTTTTTTTTTTTTAAAGTAGATTTCGCTCATATAAATATTAGGTGAGATTCACACAATACAATCTAAGTACAATATCAGTGACACTGATCTAAACCTGAACCTTACCTCTTTTCTATTTG
The DNA here is from genome assembly GCF_028372415.1 of Notamacropus eugenii. NCBI lineage: Eukaryota > Metazoa > Chordata > Mammalia > Diprotodontia > Macropodidae > Notamacropus > Notamacropus eugenii. The sequence continues at coordinate 181,000,206 of NC_092875.1, forward strand.
CTAACCATCTTTATGAATGCGTTTGAATATGGGAAAAGGGCAGTCTGCTTTAGATTCTCTTTCCTGTTGTCAACTTCTTTTCACAATTCTCATGGAATCTAAAAGAAGTGAATCATTTCACTTAGGGTCCTAAAGCAGGGGCTTAATATGTCTGCCTCTGAAATTAATAAGAAAATATTTATTTCATTATGATAGTAGGTGATGCCACCTAAATCATAAGGAAATATAAGCAAAGATGTGAAAAATGAAAGATTTCAGTAACCGAATAATACTGATATAGGTAAAAAATGTACAATTTAAAGATAGAGGTAAAAATGTAATATTAAAAGCTACAAGGCAGAGATACCACCCAGAATAGCATTTACAAAATACCATACTTAAGAAGCCACACCCATTTTTAATGGCATACTCTATACATTACAAACAAATTCTGCTTCAACATACATTATATTATCCATATCAAAAAAGCTATAACATGGTTGCATTAGTTTATAAAATTATATGTCCATATCAAAATGGCATCTTCAATTGAAAGCCTCTGAAAATTTTCATGCCATCTCAATTTTTATGCTCTCATGTTATTTAATATGATTCAACTTTTCCTATATTTCATAATGGCTACAAAATGGGGCAAAAAGTTGATTTTTTTCATAGACTGTATATTGGAATATACTGATTTCCACCTCATTTATTATACTGGAAGTAGAAAGGAAATAAAGAATACACCTTCTATTCCCACCCAGATATCTTCATTCTAGCTCCTTCATACAGCAGAATGATGTACTCAAACTTTTATTTTGAAGTTGTTGAAACAAGTTTGTATTTCTGAAAAATAACTAATGGTAACATACCATTTTTATGACAAAATACAGATTCCCCATAAAATGAGAAATCCTACATTTCAAAATTTTGATTAGTTTGATAACTAAAACAATAGCGATCAGTTAACTTGGGGGCAGGGAGGAAGAAGTGGAGAGACCCAATCTAAAGTTTAAACACATTTTCATTTGATTGCAAATTGTACAAATGTAAATACCCACTTAGGTTCTACCTGTTAGGACTTAGTTAATTTAAGGACGTCAAAAGAGTGTCACTAATCACGCCAGCATCAATCAAATACTCTATTCCAGTTGTGTTGTTACCAGTTTAAGATGGCCTCATGCTTGTTGACATATCTTCAGTGAATGGTTGTAAGAAATGATTTTGTAAAAAAACACTTTATTAAGCTAAAATTAGTGTATTCCTAATATGATTTAACTTTATTTTCCTTTCCCAAATATGCCATTGGTCATTTACAAAACGATAAAGGAAACTAAATAAATATTGTCAGTTCTTTAAGGACATTAGAATTTCACTTTTATACAGCTTTGTAGAATTGGTTTTATCCTTTCTAAAGTCTCTGATAATCGAATTTAACTTCCGCCTTTCCTCTGCTCAGTCATTCTTTTATCAGAAATTATATTTTTTTTCCAGAATATAGTTGAGAATCATGCTTTAAGAGGCAAGATGGCAAAGAAAAAACAGGAACTCTCCTCAACTCTCCCAAATTCCTCTCCAAACAACTTTAAAATAATATTTCTAATCAAATTCTGGAGTAGCAGAACAACAGGTTGAAGCTAAACAATTTTCCAGCCCAAGAGAATTTAGAAGGTTAGCAAGAAAGGTCTGTCTCACTGGCGAGGTAATTGGGCTACACTGCAGCAAGTTAGAAGTAGAGCTGGAGGTGGCTACATCAATGGCAGCAGCATCTTTGAGAACTCTCAGTATATTGACAGTAATGGGGTTGAACAACTAAATTGAATGAGATTACAGGGGACCCTTTGTTTACACTGGGTGTAGGACCCTGTTACATTGTCCATAGAGAGATCTAAGTCATAATCTCAGGATGAGGAGGAACACTACCATACTAGCACTTGTGGGCAAAAGGGAGGACTGGCCCTGGTAACAGTTCCAAGGCAGAGAAGAGTGCAGTAAGATAGGAATTAATACAGTTTTAGTGGGTAAAATAAAAATGGACCCAATAACTTTACCTGAACCTTCTAAAGTATATTTTAAAGAACTGTTGTGTGCCAGATGGGCAAGATGAAATTACCAATACTATAAAGGAATATGCAGAGACAGGAGTGCCATTCTCTACAACTACTCAATGGATGGCCACTCTCTGGCCAGTATGAAAGTCAGATAGGACATGGAGGATGACAGAAGATTACAGACAACTGAATAAGGTGACTACTCCCTTGTATGCTGCTGTTCCAGGTAATGTTACTTTAATAGAAAGGATCCAGAAATATGATGGGACTTTGCACACAGTTATTGATTTAGTCACTATTTTCTTTACTATTCCAATGGATTCTACACAATGGGACTAATTTGCTTTGGTTTGGCAGCCCTTCAATATACTTTTGCATGCTTGACACAAGGATATCTGCATAGATCCACTATTTGTCATAGGATTGTGGCTGAACATTTAGATGAATTAGAACTACCTGGTGTACAGCTTACTCACTACGTAGATGATATTTTGATATAGGACAAAAATGCAAAAGAGTGGAGAAGAGTTTGACACTTTTAACTGAGCACATGAAAAGCAAAGGGTGGGAAATTAATCCTAAAAAGATTCAAGGGTCAGCTCAAACCATAAAATTTGGAGGTATATAATGGAATAAGGGGCTTTGAAAGATTCACCCACAAGCCTGACAAAAGATTCAGAATTTTTCTATCCCCACCAATAAGAAAGAGGTCCAAAAGTTGTTTGGATATTGGCTACATCATATACAGTTTTTAGGACAAATCTTGAAACCCTTATATATAATTCCTAGGAAATAAAGTGAATTTGATTTGGGACTTGAGCTGAGTAAACCTTTAGAAGAAGCAAAGGCCACTTTACAATTTGCTCTGGATTTATGGCCTATGCAAAGTGACCCAGTGGAATTACAAGTGACTGTGCAGGATGAATATAAAAACTAAATTTCATGGCAAAAACAAAAAAGCTGAAATGTACCCTTAGAATTTTGGTCTAGGAAACTCCCTTCACCTGGAATTCAACATTCCCCATTTGAAATGCAGTTGTTAGCTGCACATTGGGCTTTGGTAGAGACTGAACAACTGACTTTGAGCCATGAAATAATATTAAGGCTTGGAATCCCAATTATGACCTGGGTAATGAATACCCCAGTTTCTCACATATTTGGACTTGCTCAAGAAGCTAGCATAATTAAAATGAAAATGGTATATTCAAAATAAATCTAAAGCAGGCAAAAGTTGAGTTTCAGCTTTACAGGAATCTATAACAAACATAGATACTGTGGGAAATTATACACTCCCTGAAACAAAGCAATAGTTGGTACAGCCTTTGGTAAAATGGAATGAGGGATATGATGGATTAACTGAAAAACAAAAAAGACATGCATGGTTTATTGATGGGATAGCAAAATATTTGGGCCAGAAAAGAGAGTGAAAAGCATTAGCCTATAACTCAAGTACTAGGCAGATTTCGGAAAGTATTGGGATAGGTGGAAGTAGTCAATATGCTGAACTTATGGCAGTACATCAAGTTATCAAAACAGAACAAGAAGGATAGTGTCATATGTTCAATGATTCATAGGTAGTAGCTAATGAGTTAGCTACATGGATACCCATGTGGAAAAATCAAAATTGGGAAATTCATGGTAAGCAAGTCTGGGGCAAAGAATTCTGGGAAGATAGGAGACATGTCTTTGGTTACTAATTTGTCAGTTTTTCATGTAGATGCTCACGTGGCCCTCACCATGCCAGAAGATGAGTACAATGCACATGCTGATCAATTAACAAAGATTGCTTCTCAACATATTGTCCCTACTCTGATACCAACTGATGATCTAGTACTAGCAAAATGGGTCAATTAAACAGCCAGACATTTAGTGGTCCAAACCACACACCAGTGGGCACAAGACCAAGGTATTAGTATCTCTCATTCATTGTTAAAACAAGTAGCAATGGAATGTCACATATGTCAGCTGGAAAACAGTTGGAACTGTTCCTCGGGTAGTAACTAGAGAGATAGCAAAGGGAAAAGTACCAGCGCAAATTTGACAAATAGATTATATCGGATGCCTACCCTAGATAAATGATGCAAATTTATATATACTTGTGTTAACACCTATTCAAGCATACTACCGGCTTTTCCCTATAAAAATGTGACCCAGAAAAACACCTGTAAAACTCGAGATATCAATAGTCTATATTATAGAACCCCAATACAGGACTAAAGTGACAATGGGACACATTTCAAAGGTAATGAAATAAAGAAATGTTGCATATTAAACAACATAGAATGGATATATCATATTCCATATTATCCACAAAGGTCTAGGTTAATTGAATTATTGAATTATTGGATTATTGAAAGAATAGTTAAGGAAATTAAGTTCTAATAATTCTTATCAACATTGGGAAGATAATTTGTTCACTGCTTTATGTAACTTAAATAATAGACCATTAGGAGGAAGTGCATCTCTAGCCAGAATGATGACCCCAAATCTGCAAATTAGAAAACAACAAAAACATAGGATCCCAAATATTGAGTATTGGACTGTGAGGCCAGATGTTCCAGCACCATATCCAGGAACACATGATTTGGCAGGATATGATTTTCATTGTTTAGAGGACTTCAGATTGGACAGAAAAGAAATAAGAAAAATCTCTACTGGAATATGTATGAGAATCCTCCAAAATCATTTTGGAGTGATATTACCTAAATCTGGATTGACAGCTCAAGAAATACATGTATTGGTTAAAGTGATAGATTCAAATTATCAAGGAGAAATTATTGTGGCATTCCAAAATTTAGGTGAAGAACCCATATAATTTTGTAAAAATGATAAAATAGTTCAAGTGATTATTATTCCTTGTGAAACAATATCCCTTGAGGAAAACTGATACTCCTTCCAAGATATGTAGCAGAGGAACTGAGGGATTGGGTTCTACTGATAGAATAAAATTGGGAGCTAAAGTATGGGTAAAACAGAAGCCAGATGATATTTCAAAGGCTTTGGAAATTATAGTATATTGTTATAACTTATTATAACAACCATAACTGTTGTTATTCAAGAGAGGATGATTACCGAATTATACCCTTAACTCATATATTCTTCTGTGAATGAGGCCATGAGAATGGGTTCATGGACTCCAGAAGTGCAGACCCTATATCTACCCTGCTTCTGGTTATTGTCTCCTTATTTCTTTTCGACTTTTTGTCTGTTACACTTGTTTGCTAGATTTGTTTTCTTCAGGCTTAGTACCCTCCACCTGCAGATGTCTGATTATTTAAGCCAGATGTCACCTCTTCTCCACAACTGTGATTTGTCAACCCTGGACTTGACATTGACCAATCCCCAGATGCCAGCTAAAGAACTGACATCTCCAATGGAACCTTCCCAGACAGGGACAGCTCTACATCCAATCTCAGCAGGAAGTAGCTGGAAGAAGAGACCTTCACCCCTTACCCCAAGATTCTGGGCCCATTAATTCCAGGGGGACTGATGGGGTGCTTGTGCTCAAACTTCACCCTAAGATATTGTTTTAGGTGCTTATTTTTTGTGATCCCTGTTATATCGTCTTAAAGTTCTATTGATATCAGTTGCCTAAGATATTTTTATATGCTTATTTCTGTTATTCCTGCTATAATTCTGTTCATGCCAGTTGCCCCACTGACCTATGTAATGAATATAAAAGATCTTGGGGCCAAATGTAATGGTACTTTAAGTGGGAAAATTGAGCTGCTTAAATCATATCGAAGCCTAAGTCACATGTGATGGGGACAGGAAGAGAGAAGCAGAGCTGGGAGGAAGTTGGTCAGGCTAGTCAGACCTGGGAAGGACACAGGCAAAGAGACAGCTAGGCCTGTGAATGTTTGTTTTTGAGAAAGTCCTAGAAGGGGGAGGGAGAGGGGTGAAGACTTGGAAATGCAGTGCTAATATGTTGGTTTCTAGTTATTCTCCTTCCTTCTCAAAGACGACCAAAATGACATTACCATGATAAAGTGAAATTTCAGTGTGTGCGACTGTGGCTTATTACACCAATATGAACTCAAAATGCTGTGTGAATATTTGGAGTGGTTACTCCAAATTTGCACATCCTACATTTCCTTTGCACTGTCTCAATTCTGCTTTACCCATAGAGCACAGCACCTTTTCTGATGTGGGCATGCCATGCTGAATGATCCTGTGCCAGTGTCTCCCATGTCACACAGTCAAATCAAAAGTCTCTTGAGAGAGACCTTAAGAGTGTCCTTGTATCCCATCTTCTGAATACCATGTGATATCCTGCCCCATGTGAGTTCTCCATAAAACAGTCTTTTTGGCAAGTGTACATTTTGCATTCGAACAATATGGCCAGCCATTGGAGTTGTACTCTCTGGAGCATAGTTCGAATGCTTGGCAGTTCAGTTCAAGCAAGGATTTCAGTGTCTGGTACCTTATCATGCCAGGTGATCCTCAGAATCTTTCTAAGACAGTTCTAGTGGAATAAATTCAGTTTCCTGGAATGGTGCTGGTAGACTGTCCATGTTTCACAGGCATACAACAATGAGGTAAGCACAATGGCTCTGTAGACCTTCAATATGATAGACAGTCTAATACCTCTTCTCTCCCAAACTTTTCCTCAGAGCCTCCCCAACACTGAGCTAGCTCTGGCAATGTGTGCATCAACTTCATTGTCTATGTGTACATCCCTGCGAAGTACACTACCAAGGCAAGTGAACTTATTCACAAAATTCAAAACTTCTCCATTTGTTGTAACCGATGGTTCCACATATGGATGGTATGGTGGTAGCTGATGGAGCACCTGTGTTTTCTTGATGTTAATTATTAGGGCAAAATTAGCACAGGCAGCAGAGAATTGATCCATACTTTGTTGCATCTCAGCTTCAGAGGCTGCATTAAATGCTTCAACATCTGTAAACAGAAAATCAGGTACCAACATTCCCTCTGCTTTGGTCTTAGCTTGTAGCCTTTTCAAATTGAAGAACTTACCATCACTATGGTTAGTGAAGTGCAAGAAGCTGGCGTAGGTTTTGCAATCAAAACTAATCTAGCCAACAAGTTGGTATGCCTGCCAAAAGGAGTGAATGACAGGCTAATGACAATGTCATTGTCACTTGCGGGAAAATGCCACACCACCATCATCAGTGCCTATGCTCCCACCAGGACAAACCCTGATGAGCGCAAAGAAAAATTTTATGAAGACATAGAGACGTATATCATCAGTGTGCCAAAAGATTACAAGCTTCTAATTCTAAGTGACTGTAATGCTAGAGTAGGCTCCAACTACCAGACTTGGCAGGGAGGAATGGAGTTGGAAGCAGCAACAGCAATGGTCATTTACTGCTGAAGACCTGTGCATCGCATGGCCTTCTCATCACCAACACTGTTTTTTGTTTACCTAAAAGCAATAAAACTTCATGGATGGACCCTTACAGCAAACATTGGCATCTTGTAGACTATGTGATTGTAAGGAGAAGATACAAACAAGATGCAAGAGTGACAAAAGGTAATGTGTGGTTCAGAGTGCTGGACGGATCACAGACTTATCCTTTCCAAGCTAAATATTCACATTCAAGAGCCTGAGTCACATTTCCAGGGATATGATAAGCAATAGCACTTGAGGCCCCAGGGGAGCAGGGGACCTGGTCACAACTCCAGAATAGAGAAGAGTGCTGGTGACCACTCACAGATTGAAGAACAAGCCAGTAGTGTAATGACTATACTTCTCCTTATATCATACCACCTTGGGAGAACTGAAAACTTAGAGATCCTCAAAACTAGCTTGGAAAAGAACAGTTTGTTCCCTACACCCAAGGAGCAGACCCTAAGTTTAATGTAAAGTCAAGAAGTGGGACGAAAAATGACCAAACAACAACAAAAGAAGAATCTGACCATAGAAAGAGAAGCTGGAACTCAAAGTTTTAGGAACAAATGTTGAGTATTGTTCCTGCATACAACTGAGAAAAAAGAAATACAGGTAATGAGGTATAAAAATTTATCTTTCCCTACAGGACAAAAGAGAAGATGGGGATAAGGAAAGGGAGGGATATTAGAAAGGAGAGCAGATTGGTGAAAGGGATAATCAGAATCCTCAGCATCTTGGGGTGGGGGGAAGGGAGAGATGGGGAGAAAATTTGGAATTCAAAATTTTGTGGAAATGAATGTTGAAAACTAAAAATAAATTAATATTTTAAAAACTATGAAACAGAAAACCAATGTAAAAAGTATGTCGTTTTCCAGCTCATAATGTTGAAACATATGATAATGGGTAAAATAAGAAATGAAACTTAGCTCTAAATATGAACCCAAACTTCATTGCCTCCTCATTCATCACTTATTACTTAATTTGCATCTGCTAAGTGCTATCATAATGTTCTAACTAGAGTTGATTCTCCATATTAATTGATAGAATACAACCTCTTTGAGGGTAAATAGTTTCATTTGGGTCTTTGTATCTATAGTACCCAAAACAAAGCCTTGAACATAGTGGACCCTTAATAAATTCTTGACTGACTTAATTGAAGCTGTTAGTGCAGCTAACTTCTACTCACAGCTCTCATTTTTTTTCCTCAGTCTTCTTGATGGGACTTCATAAAGTATTAAATACTTCTTTTTCTCCAGTTACATAAGTAAGAGGCACAGCCAATAATCACCCAAAAGGAAGTGGAGAAAAGCAGCTCAGTGGCACTGTGAATGATATAACCTGTGTTGCACATCTGATCTCTTCAAGTAGGGAAATATTTCATTCCTGAATTGAACAATGTCTAACTTTCCAAGAATTTCAAAAGTATAAATAGGTTTACCATGGGGATCAACCCCTATTTTACTACCTGTTAGAGCAAATATAATGTTGATCATGCAAAATCAATTTTACTTTACGAAGTTCCTACTCATGTGAACCAGGAGTTTATATACTATATTGAAGAATTGTGGTGAAATATTTATAAATAATGATAACATGCTGATGACCTGAAATGTCAGTTGATATGCAGGAAAACAAACAGAACACTTATAATTTAAATAATGCATGACATGCAGGAAGAAAACTCTTGTCAAGATTGTATAATGCCATAGTATAAATGTATAAATATATGTATGTATGTATGTAATTGTGTCTTTTCCTTGTGCTATGTTAATCTTTTTAACTTGGCATATTTTAATGGTTTACCAAATGACCTTTGTGAAATTAATCAAGGATCTGACACTATCCTTTGAAGAAATATGAAGAATGCTTGCTATAATCACTTTTACATGAAAATAGCAGAAAATAGCAAAATAAATAAATAATAATACTGAAAAAAATGAGTGGAACCCATTCAAAATTAGCATCTTTTTGCCTGTAATATTTTATGTTTCTAAAAGTCCATTCGCTCCTTATTTTCTCTTCTAGTAAATCCAATACTTAAAATCTAGATATATTTCTTCTAATAATTTGCTAAGTAAGTGATACTCTAATTTTAAGAGGTGTAACAGTGAAAAGTTGCTCAAATTAAAATCAATAAAATATACAAAATCTCGATTAAAATAGAGAACACATGAAAATGTTCACAATTAAACAAGATAAAAAATCTAAAACGAAATTAAATTTAGTTGTAATACAATCTCCTTTCTTTTCTTTGAGAAAATTACTACTAGAGTGAGTTCCCCCCCCACCCCCCGTAATTTAAATGTTAAGCTGCCAGATGTGTGTCTCATGCTTGAAGAGTCTAAGCTTTGCATTATTTAGCATATTAAGATTCACAGAATTTAAAAAAGGGTTCCTTTATTGCCTCAAGGTTCTAATTAAGTAAACCTTAGCCTGGTACATTTAAAACTTGCAATACAAGAGATTTTGTTCTTTTTTTCTGCAGTCAAGTCACATCAATATAATAAATATGGAAAATCCTTAAGATGATATAATTTTTCTTTTGCTTGAAGAATTAAACCTATCTTTTATTTTAAGAAGTTTTTAATAGAGGCCAGCAATCTAGAAGACAACTAAAGCTTCAAGATTCATTTTAAGCCTCATAAGTTGCTTTCCTCTATTACAATAGATAAAATGTGTCTCATAAAAACAGTTCCATATTACCAGTCTTTATCCTTCTTCCAGTATTCCCCTTCTTGCCCCGTCTCCTACTTCCCCCCAATCCTCACCATTAGAGAAGACATTTCTAAGGAGAAATAATGACCACAGCTTTTTGGATCTGCATTCCACTTGTTCTATCTGATCACACTGCACTAATTAGTTGCCCTTTCAGCACTTTTCTGAAATAGTTTCAGCAGCTACACTGAAAACCATAATCACATGGAATTTCTGTTGGCACACAGCATTCATAAATCATACCCTTAAATACAGTTATTTTTGCCATTTTAGAAAATGTCGAAGGTGTCAACTCTGTCCAAATATACCGCTTAACAGTGACTATTTTAGCAAATTGACTTGAAATACATACAGCTAACTGACAGTTAGAGGCACATAATCTAGTTCACAGTATAAATGAACAGCTTAAAGGCCAAAACAAGCAACAAAATAAGAATTATCAATGACACATTTTGCAACTATGCTAAAGCTGCAACCACAGATCAAAATCTTGGTGTTAATGTGTTTATCTACATGTCAAAAATAGATGTGCAGAATCCTAGAAGTGTGATTTTTCCCTCCATCGTGTCTGTTTTAGACAACAAAAAATGTTTTACTGCACACAAAGCTGTGACCAAATGCCTAATTGAGAGCATTAACTGAGTGTATACTAAAAAGAACGGTATTCATTTGTATCAGTTCACATAATGAATTGATAACACTCTTTGCTGCTGGCATGGTTTGGACTTGTTAATAGTAAGTCTTGGATACTATAAAAAATTAGAGTACATTTGTCATAGTATCAAGAAACTGAATGAGGGCAGTCATTTCTTGTACTTCAAACATCAAAGATCTCTCACTTATGCCTGATCCAAGACACAATCTGTATCTTTTCTTCACCAGAGAATAAATGGGCAAATTAAGCTTCTCCCCTACTCCCCCCCCACAACAGACTGTTAAAGGGGAGGTGTTCTTAACCTGAGGCTCATTCTACTCAGCTGCTACTATTATAAATTGAAAATGTCCAGGATCAGGTAAATTAGCAGTGATAGTTCACCTTTCTGTTCCATACTACTATTAGGGAATCAGTTTTTCAATCTAATACATATTATACATACATACATACATACATACATACATACATACATACATACATACATATATACACACACTATATATATATGAAAGTATTATATATGTATATATATGTATATATACATTTATTTATACACATATATGTATATACATATATGTGCAGAAGCAAAATGGAAATAGTATCCTTATGACAACTTTCATTCAGACTAATCAGTCACATTATTTCTAGGATATGTATGGTTGATTGCTGATTAAAATTATAACAAGAGCAGTTTTGTTTTTGTTATGGCACCAGGTACAAAGACAGAAGCTTAATGTATTTTGATAACAAAAATATCTCGTCAGAAATATATGGTTTAGGTTTTACCTCCCAAACAACAAATTGACAAGAATGACAAAAGATGGAAAGGTCAATGTTGGAAAGTGTGTGTAGCAATAGGCACACAAATACAATGTTTGCAGAGTTGTGAATTGGGCTAAACATTCTGAAATGCAATTTGAAATTATGCTAACAAAGTGGCTAAAATATCTGTACGTATTGACCCAAAGATGCCACTATTGGGCATTAACCCTAAACGGAATAAATATAGAAAGAAAGGTATAATAGACACTTCAAACTTTGTATCAGTACTTTTTTGTAGTGAGGAAGACTTGAAAACCATTGACCAAAAACAATCCACTACATGAATGTAATGGAATATTTCTGTGTCATGAATAACAATGCCTATTTTTAAATGGGCAAGATATATGAATTTTACAATGATATAAACATATAGAAAAATTGTGCACATGACTATAAGAATATAAGTGAAAAGAGCAATAGTGATGGCATCAAAAACAAAACTAAATGCTTTGTAATTATAACGCTCAAGCCTTTGGGCTTAGGAGAAAAGAGAGCACCTCTGGATCTTTACAGAAGAGGGGGATTATGGATATGTAGCATTGCATATATTTTCAGCATTGATTGACATATTAGTTAGCTCTGTTGCATGTCTCCCCCTACCCCTTTTTCTACATCTTTTATTATAAGGGAAGGCTCTGTACATGAAGGGGAGGGAAAGGTTGTAGTGTAAAATAAAGTGACATAAAGATACCTGTTTAAAAATACATGCCTTATCTCTATATAAAAACAACAGCATTTATTAAGTAACTACAATGTACCAGGCACTTTCCTAAGCAAGGAGGATAAAAATAAGAAAAAGAAATAGAGTCTCTGCCCTATGGGAGAGTACCCATAGTGTCCAAGGCTGTGAAATAAAGAAGAGCAGCTGAAGGAAAATGAAATTATCAGGAAAAGTTGGAGCCTTCTATAAATGGAGGTTTAGGGAGGAGTTTAATGCTCTGCTACCCCACCCCAGTCCTCTAATCAGAGGGAAGAGTCAACTAAGTCTGCCGAGGAGGGGATAAGAAAGAATCATTCATCAAGGTGATTATACTTCAGGTAATGAGCTTATTCTGGGGAAGATAAAATGTTCACGGTGGAGTTGGAACCAAGCAGGGCAGTTGAAGGGAAATGAATGATTATCTTATCAGGTTGTTTATAATAAAAGTTATATCATAAAAAGCTTTTCACTATCCAAGATTCCCCTTTACATATCATTCTCTTTTCTTTTCTTTCTTGTGTTTTGCCATATTCAGGAAGGTAATTAGATTCTTTATTTCTTATCTAACACTGGAACCTCAATGATATGATGAATTTGGGCCTTAAACATAATGGGAAACATTTTTTATTCATTTGTCATCAATGGGTAATTTGCATGCCATGTTGAATTTAAAAAACACAAACTAGTTCATTAATCCATTTATGTTATTAAGATGTTATTTCTAAGTTCCATTTTAATAGATTTTAATTTAATTTTTTTTTTTACATTACCAATATACACTCCCCTACCCAAGCCTTCCCAGAGAGCTATTTTTTATAGTAAAGAATTTATTTTGAAAAAGAAAAAGAGGAAAACTTAAATCAAAACTAATCAACACATTATATATTGTTGTGTGCAATAGTCCATGCCCACAGACCTCTGCAAAGATGCAGCAGTAGGCATCTTTTCATATGCCCTCTTTGGGATTAGGCCATTCTTCATAGTTTCACAACATTCATCTTAAACTATTTTGTAATGATTGTTCTTTCCTTTTAAGTTGTAGTAATCTTTGTGTATATTGTTTTCCTGGCTCTGCTTACTTGACTTTGCATCAGTACATCTAAGTCTTCACAGGCTTCTCTGTATCCATCATGCTCTTCATTTCTTACAGAATAATAATGTTCTCTATATTTCCATACCCCAACTTCTTTAACTCTCCATTAACCAATAGATGTCAACTTTGTTTCTAGTCTTTTGCTACTGTAAAATGTGTTGTCAAAAATATTTTGGTGTCTATGGAAACTAAGTACCATTTAGCAGAAAACGTATGGGGGCAAAATCATTACTTAGATGCTTTATCTCATGTATTGACAGAATGCCCCACACTCACTACCAGATCATTCATGAGTGTATGCTCTTCAGACTGACTTGCACTAATCCATCCAAAGGTTTTCTCCTGATTCTCTACATAACAAGAAGTAGATATTTCCAGATGCTTTTCAGAGGTCAGGAGTCTAGTATATGACCATGGAGTAGACTGAACCTAACTAGTACATAAGGGAATCAAAACATGACCTTGGCCTCATTAATACCATGTTGTAATAGGTAAAGCTTACGTACCTCATCAACATAAAGGCAACTCCTGATAATTTAAACTAGTGAGAGAAGAAATGAGGCCCTGCTTTCCAGAACAATCCAAAGCCTCATGTTAACTATTAGTCTCAAATATTTCCCTGAAAATTGTTTCAGAGGTTGTTAACAAGTAGCTAGACTGATGGATTAAAATTTCACATTTCTTGTCTTATCCTTAACCTTCCTCACCCTTTGGAAAAGGTGATAATAAACGATGAAATTACTGTAATACTAATAACATTAAAGAAAGGAGGAAAAACCAGTAAGAATAAACTCCAAATATTGTAAACAACACGATGACATTCACACATATCTTCTAAGGGGCAAGGGTTGGGGAAGTAATGGAAAGGGAGTGCTATCCCTTCTAGAGGAACTGAAATTTTCTCCCTCCCTCTTAGATGAAGCTAGGAAGAGCCTTTGGTGATTTAAATAATCCATTTTACTTGCCTCAGAAAGATTATTTGGAACTTAAAAGAAAATTATGGAGAAATTAAATTGCTCAACGGTTAGGGATAATTTTTTTTATTAAGAGACACCCTTCATATGTGTCAGAAGAAGATAGGTCAATTAGATTTGTAATCACCACACATGAATCTCCAATTAGTGAAACCTTCCCTTTTGAAGAAATAAAAAGTGTTCCAACACTAGAAAAGCTATTGCAAGACCAGAAGTCTTTTGTGTTACAGTGCTAAGGAGAACACCTGGTGATGGACAAAAATTTGCTCTAGAAGAGGGATTTGGCCTTGGGCAAGAGCAACCTCTGTGACTGCCCACAGTAAGCAATGGCCAATTGGGGAAAGAGTCAACAATGAACTGCAACAGTAGCAAAATGGAGAATAATATTGCCTAACACAATCTCTTGGGAATCACATAAAATGATCAGATTTGTCAACAAGATATTTGTCAATAAAATTTGTCAAAAAGAATTTGTCAATAAAATTAAAGGAAGTTTTCAGGCATGGTCAAGGAAGGAAGAATATATGTGAATGAGCCTCTACATGAATCTTTGGGAGAAGTTTGCTTGTTGGAAATCTGTTTTCTAAGGGTTCTGTTGCATATTCTCTTTTGGTGGTTTTTTTTCAATCATTCAATATTTTCTTTGATTCCATGAAATTTACATTCATGGGAATTTACATTTACATTCACAAAGGAACTTGGTATTGGTATATAGGGTGGTGTTAGGTAGTGATTTTCCCAGATTTTTGAGGTGAAGACTATGAACCAGAGGAGTGAAGGATTTTCCCAAGCAAACTTGGGTCCTTCATGCTGTGGGGGTTTCTGTTAAAAAAAAGTTGCACTAATAACAGCTCCTGAATAATCAACTAAAAATTGGTGCCGACTGTTTGATTCCAAGCTTCCTGTTAGCTTACTCAGTGATTACAGGACAGGGCTTCAGGGTCAGGCATTCTGAAAGGACAAGAGGAACTGAATTAAATGGAGAGCTTCTGTATCTGCAATGGAATTAAGAGTTACTTTAAGGTAAACATAATTACATATATTTATGTCTCATCTGGGGAAAGCTCGATATTGTGGAAGGTAACTCCCAAGCTTCTTCACAACACTTTCCTTGTTGTCACTATCAGAAACAGAATGATGGAATGGGCCAAACTCTGTTCTGTCCCAGCATGCCATTTCTTATGGTCTCCTGAATGGTGTTTTATGTTGGCCAACCATCCTTACCATGAAGGGCAGCATAACCTAATAAAAAAATTTGATGGAAGTAAAATCAGGTTTCTATAATTTCTGTACTAGTATTACTTTTAAAAAGAAAGATATAAAAGGTGTCGGATAGGAACACATGATTCAGAAAATATTTTCTGAAAATGTTCATTCCTCAAAAAATTGTTTTCTTTTATGAGTTTTTAAAAAACTATAATGAACATGCAAATTGAATATATCCATTGAAATATGTAATTTTTGTTATGAAGTAAAGATAACATGAATGGATTGCAATAGAAAATACATGAACTAGGTACTGAACTCCACTGAAAATATATATATTCATATTCTCGTCAACAATGGAAGAGATAGGCATCTCTGGGACTTTTAAAGGAAATAATCTGTTCTCTACCGTTTAAAATGTAAATGCTTCATAATCCTTCAAGATATCCTTCATTGAAATTCCAGTATATCAATGTTTTATTTGTCATTTAAAAAATAAAATAGCTATATTTTTATGCTAATTTAACAAGGAATAGCAAATTAAACTCATCAAAAAAGGACTATGTTTCTTTGTGAATAAAGATAAGTTAGTCATCCTTTTTTTTAAATGTTTTTGTAAATGCAGGTATTCAAAGAGTTCCTTTGGGAGCTACTTGGTTTTTTATTCAATCACAGAAGAATGATTCTAGGAAAAATATTACATAATAGGAAAGATATTAATATGTTATTACTTTACACCAGAAAATATCATGTCCCAAAAGAATGAATTCACTTGTTGAAGTAAAAAATAGAAAAAAATTCTAATTTTTCTAATTCATTTCTATTTGGGATATAGGCAGAAATATTACTCTCTGTTCCCACCTCCCAAACCCTACCCAAAGTAGCACCTATCTTTTTTGCCAAAACTATATTAATAATCAATCAGGATCAGTACACAGTTGGTATGTAATGACATACTCTAAGAAACTGAGCGGACTCAGTCTGAAAAAGAATATTAACCAGTTATGACATTTCAAGACACCCAGGACTCAGTACCTCTATTGTATTAAGTTGAGCACACGAAGGAAGGGCATTAAATCTGTCAGGCCTCAAAAGTATTCAATGGCTCCCTGGTGAGGAGAAAGAGTTAATGAACTCATTTATTTACTTGAGAGCAAAGCATAGCAAATGCTTGTTCATCTTCACTTGCAAATTTCATCATTCATTTGACAGAGATGGTTCAAATTGAAGCAACTGCAACTTTATGTGGGATGTGCAGTAAGAGCCAAGAGTGGGAAGAAATAATATGAAGGGGGAATGACTCAAAAATACACATAAAGACAAATAAGATAAGCTGCTACTTTGTCATGTCTGAATAATGAGGCAGCACCAACCAGCCAGTGTTTTTTCATCATCATTCACATATTTATAAATATACAATAAAAGTATGCCATACCCCTTTACTTCTAACTTGCCCAACTATACAATCAGTGATTAGGACTTCTGGGAATGTCAGATTGAATAGTAGGGCCAAAGATAAGTAGATCATGTCACAAGTCCCAAAATATCTCTTTCATCCTAAGTCACGGATCCAGAGGCTATTTGGAAGTGCTCAATTCTTTTCCTGCTCAGCCAATTTTGATAACTTTTATTCAGCCAGATTATTTTCTGAGGTTAACCAATAGCTACAGTATTAACATTTTTTTCAAAAAAATTTATCTAATTTTGGATCACTAGGTGTCTGGAGATCAGATTATAAGCTTTTAGCCAAAGAACAACTGGACATTCCTATTACATTTGTACTATAGTGCTGTGTTTGGTTTTGTCAGCATATCCACTTAAATGCTCAGTTGGATGCAAAATAAAATTAGTAGGGGGAAAATATTTGCATAGCTGGCAAAAATGCATTCAAAAAATATGTGGAAATAGCTTTGCAACTGTATTCAAAGGGATTACAAAAGAGCACATTCAAAATCTGGCCACACTAAATACTGGTAACTAAAATGTTGGTAATTCAAACAATCAAAAACAACATATGCAAACTCCCTGTGAAAATTGTAAACCAATGTGAACTATGATACAAGTATGATCTGTCTCCTAGATTAAGCAAAAAGAGGCCTGTTTAATAGTGAAGGTACCAAGGAAAAATTGGTTGTGATAAATATATGAGACCAAATAAAATATTAGGGGTGTAAAATGTCCTGAAAACACCAGTCATAATCTGCTGTTGTCAGTCTAATCCACACACACTCTGTAATTAGAAACACATTTTGCAGATTGATAGGCTGGAAATAGTCATCAAGCATACTTTTGTACCTTTTTTTTTTTTGCAAGGTTTCTCTTGATCAGTCATATGCAACCTATTCATTTCTACCGCTTCTTTTGTCTTTAAACACACACACACACACACACACACACACACACACACACACACTCACTAACTCACCACCACCACCATCATTAATAAAACTGAATTTAAAAATACTATTTTGGCAACTTCCAAACAAGAAGCTTTCCAGTCTTTTTTTTGTTAATAGAAATAATAAGTTCTATCCTGCTGGAACCATTTTAAATCCATCTCAACTGTTTTCCTCCCAGATCTTTTTGACAAACTCCTCTCCCCTCCCCTCATCTTTTTAAGCATTAAACTGCTTCTCTACTTCCTTTACAACAGTGGGAATACTTCCCGTATGGGTGTCAGGATCTCTCACAGGGGTCAGGGGGTGCCCTGCAGAGGAAATGACAAGCTGTGAAATGTAAAAGAACAATTCCTTCCACATGTTTCTTTGCTCCAGGAGCAGTAAGGGGCTGTCAGCTAGCATCACTTTGGGACGGGCCAGGACTTCTCAATGCAGTGCTGTCAAAACTAATTTACAATTAAAGCCCCACACAACTGTTTCAAGCTTTTCCATCCTAGCAAGTCCTAGGGATGACTTAGAGATCATGATAGACACACAAGCTGTGAAAAACTGTTGTTATTAACTATGAAAGGTGGTGAGAAACTCACAAAGATAATTCAAACTTTTAAGAGGTTCTAAGCTTTTTTTCAAAATTCATTTTTTTTTTTCCAAAATGCATTGATGGCACTTTGAGCTAACATCTTCCTAGGACTTTCCCATTGAAGAACTAATTGGAAGCTTAATTCTAGCTGGTGCATCATTCATTTCCAAAGGGAAAAAACAGAAGATGGAAAGTTATTTCCAAAAAAAACTTCATATTTCTGTGATCATGCATTCCTATGGATTGATTAATCAAAACACATTTGTTAGGTACCTACTATATGCCAGGCACTGTGATTAGCCTTAGAGATGTGAACAATCTCTCCAACAAAGCAGACTGTAACATACTTTGCCATTCTGGGAAACACTCATATACTAGAAGTCCTCCACAGAGGTGATGCTGGGAACTTTTCTCTTGATCTTATAACACTGAATGGATATCAGGGTAGCATTAAGGCTGTTCCACAATGATCATCCCATCTTCTTTTCTGGTTATGGATTTCTATGATATTTTAATGGCACATCTTCCATCTAATTCTTTATTGTTAACATGCTGAAGCCTCTTTATACACACCATGTACCTTTCCATTGTCATACAAGTGACTTGAAATTCTTATTCCTTGGAGGTTGTGATATTCCAGGGTTCACAACTACATAGCATCACCCAAGACTATTGATGGAATTTTTGTCTTCACTAGAAGGCTATGGCATTCTATTTCTGAGGGAATCTTGGGGTCAGTGCAACTGATAGTTTCTTATAATAGATTCTAGCCTGATCTTATCATATTCAATTCTGAACAAAGTTCATTGTTAAAATATGATGAACTAACTCTATATGTTACTTATCCAAATGCATGTCACAGTCTATTATCCACTTAGGTTCTCCTCTTTGGATAGTTTGGCCAAATTCTTTTGAAGGATTTTGAATTCTATCCACAATTGTCCAGAGTTTTATAGAAGCAGTACAATGTCACCCAGAAATAGGAAAATCTGGAGAATACTCTATAATCATCCACCCACTTAAACTGATACTCTATATCCATTATGCTGGTAGTTATAGGAAAAATTATTTTTTATCAATTTGATATTAACAGTCAAAGTGTTATCAAATAAAGTTATCTCTCTAGCAAGTAATCATGTATGGTTTTAACATAGGAGTAAGAGGTAATTTGGTCTGCTGAATCAAATGAATTTTTTAATCAAAAAACAATACCCTAAAAAATGTGTTTTCCAGTATGGACCTCCTCTCTCTAAATTGGGTTTCAGTCAGTTGCTCTTCCATATTTTTTTCTTTAGTATAACTTCCAT
Organism: Notamacropus eugenii; assembly: GCF_028372415.1. NCBI lineage: Eukaryota > Metazoa > Chordata > Mammalia > Diprotodontia > Macropodidae > Notamacropus > Notamacropus eugenii. The sequence goes on from NC_092875.1 coordinate 181,020,043, forward strand.
TTCTTCATACAGTATATTCTTTGAAGTCCAAACATGGTAGTTCTGGGTCTACTGATAGTAAAAATAATTTGTTTTCAAAACCTCAACCTATCTTTTCCATCTCTCTTTTGTCTTTCTTCTAGCTTTATCCTTAAGTGTTCTTTTAATGGGGTTTTATAATAAGCTTTCAAGAACAACAAAAATCTTAAGATAACTTAAAAAGAGAGAGAGAAAATATATCATAATCATTTGATGGTTGTAGTAAGACAAAGATAACTCTAAACTATTTGGAAGTACTTCTGCATTTAAGGTGCCTTGGCTAAATAAAGGTATTTTAAAAATTGCAGGTAATTAGCTTTTTATGCGGATTAATCCCTTTGAAACTTACTGTGGTTCCCTGAGGCTCAGTTATGCAGTCAGATAAGAGACTGAGTTATACTGCTGCTATTTGAAAAAAAAAAGGTGGTGGGGAGAGGGGAAAGAGCAGTGCTCCGAGAAAAAGAAGAATGCCACACTTAAGCATTCGACATCAAAAATTCCATAAATTATGGATCCCAATGTGGTCATCCTTGCTTCTTACAATCAAGTACTTTGGATCATTTCAAGGATTTATCATTCCCTCAAGTCTTCATTAAAAAATAGAACTATTTTTTGGATCATTTAAAGGATTTATCATTCCCTAAAATCTTCATTAAAAAATAGAACTATTTTTTAAAGTCTTTCGTCAATGCCTATTGTTTCATCTATGGGTTAGAATTCTTTTTTCCCCAAAATTTGTAAATTTGTTCTAACTTTTCAACAATCACTTCCATTAGTTTAAATTTTCTCTCCCTCCCTCCCCAAGACGTAATGCAATCTTTTATGGGCTGTACATAGACATTCTTATTAAACACATTTTCATATTAGTTGTGTTGCATAGAAGAATTAAAACGAATGGGAGACACCATACGAAAGTGTGTAAAAAGCAAACACAACAAAAGAGAAAACAGTCTGCTTCACTCGGTGTTCTGTCTCCATAGTTGTTTCTCTGTATGTGGAAGACATTTTGCATCATGAATCCTTTGGAAATGTTTTAGGTCCTTGCATTGCTGTGAGGGACTAAGTCTATATGGATTAGAAATCTTACGTGTACTTCAAGTATATCTGATACAATGAATTCAGAAGCTCTACCATCTAAAACACAATCACACATATAAGTAATGAAAATTCTAGAGAATACTTTTTTTCTTTTAATACAGCTTTTCTAAAATGACCAGTAAAATCCATGCCATATATTGGGAAATAACTTCTGTTGCTTAAAAAGTATTTCTGTTGCCCTTAAAATAATATTGTAACTGAACAGGGGAGCATTCCCTAGGACTCCTGGTATCATCAGATCTAACAAATACATAGTGGGGTCTCCCGACAAAATTACGATACCGATGCCTTTCTAGTTTTCCTTACCAAGATCTTCTGCTCCTGGTTTTGGTAAGTGTCTAAATAGGTGGAAGACAAAGGAGAAAATGATAAGAAGGCCCAGAAAAACGAAAGGATAATAATAGCATACTTCATCATTTATAAAATGTTTGACAACCATAATAAAAAAATATTTGTGAAGGACCTACATGGTTCAGAGCACCACGCCAGATATAGGTGCCAGTCAACCTATTGCTTATAGTGTAATAGAGGGATAAGATACTGGTACATAGATATCATATATAATATTACATGAGGGCACCATCTATTATATAACAAGGTGCTGTGTGATGTTTGAGAAAGGTTGTTAGCCAGAGGCAGGCCGTAATTGGGACTGTAGAACTAGTGCTTTTAAAGATAGAAAGGGGGAGAAAAGGTATCCCAGTCATGGAAACAGCCAGTACAAAGACAGAGGAGTGAGAACACATGGATAGCTCAGGAAAGGCAGAAAAATCCAATGTGACCTGTAAGAAACAGTATTTAAGAAAGTATTTACTATGTGCCAAGAACCAAGCAAATTAATGAAAGGTTCATACAAACAAAAAGTAAGATAGCTATATCACAAACATACACACACAAATGGGAGACACAGCACATAAAAGGGAACTGAAAAGAGGAGGGGAGAATTGGGAGGGTACAGGGCAAGGTAGCACCATAAGGGCATGTTAGCAATGTCTGGAAAGTCAGAAACAAAGCCAGGAGGGGAAGGAAACATGACCAGGCTGGGCTTACGGCCAAATGGAAGTAGGGTTAGACCAATGCAAGAAGGGAGCAAATATAATGAAGAGAATCTCCAGAGTGAGAAGGTCCTGAATATTGAAAGAGATTGTCAGAGTGAAAAGTCAGCTGGGTCCAAATCAGAAGCACAGGCAGGAGAGGAATGAAGCATGGCCATATAGCAGAAGGAATAAGGGGAATACTATGAGATAAGGCTCAGAAGGGAGAGGATGGTTCCAGATTGTGAGAGCCTTAAATAGCCCACAGTCCAAGGAATATGATTTTTTCTTTTTTGTTTTTTTTGGGGGGGGTAGATACTAAAGATTTTTGAAACAACCAGGACCAGACCTATATATCAGAAAGCTTATCCTAAAAGCAATATGAATATAAATTAGCTGAAGAAGGGTTAAAGGAGAGTAGAGGTTGGAAGACCCAGAAGAAAGCTACAGTAACCAACCAGACAAGTGTACTTTAAAGAGGAGGACAAATACTCTTCCTGTACTTGAGAAAAAATAATAATCAGAAATAGAGTAATGAAGGAGGCACTCACAAATAACCTGTCATTATCACTTTAACAGAATATTAAATCACCAGTATTAGGTGGCTAAGTTGTACAGAGAATAAAATGCTGGGCCTAGAGTTATGAAGATCTGAATTCAAATCTAGCCTTACCAGCTTTGTGACTCCAAGCAAATCATACATTGTCTTCTTAATTTAAAAATGGGAATAATCACAACAACTACATCCCAGGGTGGTTGGGAAGATTAAAAGAAACATTTGCAAAGCACTTAGATCCAGTACCTAGCACATAGCAGACACTTAATAAATGCTTACCCTTTGAGGTAAGTGCCTTTATTGTCCCTCTTTTAGAGTGGATGAAAGAAGGGTTAAGTGACTTGCCCAGGGTCACAAAGCTAGTAAATGTCTTCAGCCAGATTTGAACTTGTGTCTTTGTGATTCCAAACCTAGCACTGTAACCACCATGCCACCAATGCTTCACAAGAAGAGAGAGACAGAGACAGAGACAGAGACAGAGACAGAGACAGAGATGGTTACATAGCAATAGGAATTTCACCTATGATTTCATTGATAGGGAGCTCTCTTCTGAGGAAATTGTCTCAATTTGTAGTCTTCAAGAGTAACCTAGAGCTGAGAAGTTAAAAAGCTTTCTTATGCAACTGCTATGTGTCAGAGGCCAGACTTGAACTCAGTTTCCTTACCTTTAATGTCAACTGTCTTTGCACTCTATCACATTGTCTTTTAGTGACAGTAAAAAGTCTCAGAAGTATAAAATCCCAAATTATAACATTATTTCACATCGATTTATTATGAATATGAAATTTCATGAGGATTAAAAAAATATTACTTTCTAGGGCAGAATATTGTTTCACATATGAGAAAAGTTTGATTTGTATATATGATTTTAGGAAAACAACCTATGTTGTAAGCACTTACTATACCATTCTACACTAAAGTAGTTCCTAAGTAAACTTTGTTGAGGATAGTGTGATGTGTACAATTCATTCTGAATCTGGTTTATTGTTGGAATCATTTGTGTAAACCACTCCTAAAGACAAAGGAGAAAAATTTAATCAGCGTATCATTACTGAACCTACCTTCCTCTCCAACTGAACTAACCTTTAAATCACAGATAATCCAATAAATTAAGTCAACAACCTTTTTTTCTGGCCCACCATAAATTGCTGTTGCCCCCTAGATGTAGAACTATTTGGAAAAATGATTTGAGTACAGTAATTTTGCTATTTAAAATATTGAGAATGGGTCTTAATTCTGAATCCCCTTGGTGTGTGTATGTGTGTGTGCATGTGTGTGTGTGTGTGTGCATGAACCTTCATGTCAATCTATCTTAGCATGGAGCAGTTCTGTGACATCCAAGGGAACGTTAACAGGCCTTTCAACCAGGGCCAGTTTACAGCAGATCATAAACACATTTCTCTGTTGAAAATGCAACCATGATCTACACCATGTGACCACCACTTCCCTAAGGTTCATTCCTTTAATTGTAAATAGCCAGAAAGTCATCAAGCTAGTGTTTAATAAACTTTTAATTTGAAATGGATTACCACATGTTGTGTTTGTTTACCCATTATTAAATCTCTTAGCAACATATCAGTGGCAGAAACAGCATACTGTATCACCGTTCTGATATATTAGAAAACAAACCCATGGGGGATATTAACAGCTAATAGTATGTTTTGGAAGCTTCCTAGAAAAATAAATAAATGTAAGCAATGTGGCAAATAAATGTATTTTAGAGGCTTTGTTTTTATTTGGGGGAGGGAGGCAGGGGATCTGTACAGAAGAGGCATTGAAGCTACCCCTGCAGTATTAGGATATGAGGCTTATATCAAGCTCCTTTGGAGAATTGAGCTTGGAGCAGAACATGCAGTAATAGCCTTCTCCTTTCCTAAAGCATTTTGCTAGTTCATAAAATGTTTTCTCTCACTGTATACAAAATGTTTCCTTGGCAAACATGTAAGGATTCTTGTTTGGCTCATCATTCCCTGACCCACCTCATAGATATATTGAGAACAGCATTCCAAGGGCTGTTAAAAACACAAAGGATGGACAATGGACATATAGAAAATGTTTCACTCTACAAAGAGAGAAAATGGCAAAGTAAAAATCATTTATCTAAAAATGAATAGAATATGTTTCCAGTTTAACAAGATCATCAGGTTCATCTCCTTGAAAAAAAAAAACAAAAACTAGGTTGTCATTGATATTGAAATTCCAGTAATATTGAGACTAAGTTCTTCTGTTTTACCTCCCTCCCAACAAAGTGAAAATAACAAATTTAGAAATTCTGAATCTGATTTAGCATGTTATTAATTCCTAATAATGGCAGAACAGAAATGTATATCGTGAATGTATATTTCTTCATAAAGGATAGTTTCATCTTCAAGGATCCTATACCCTTGTGAAGTATTTACATATCAACATTTTTTAAAGGACAAAGGGAGATGAATAAACTAGATTCAGAGGATCTCTAACAGGACAAGCAAATGTTTTCCATGTTTATTGTATACAACCAGAGACGACGTTACAGGATTAGAGAAGTAACAAACAAAAGGGTGGCCATGGGTGGGGCTGTTCAGAATCTCCTCTATACACCTAAATGGCATTATATGGCTTCACTTTATTCTTGGAAAGCATTTTGGAGTTGTCTGCACAGAATAATGAGTTGCCGGCAGATGTCATCAACATCAACAAATATTTACGGAGCAATCACTGGGTGCAAGCAAATAAGATCCGTGGCATGTAATGCTTATCAAATGTTCACTCTGAGAATATGCACAAGACAAGCTAAGAAGCAGAGGGCTGCCTAGAAAGCAATCACATGGGGTCATGCTGAAGATCTGAGAATCTCACCTGGTCTAACCTTTAATCAGCAAGTATGAGTTCAAGGTAACAGAAAAGCCCTAAAGACCACAAAATTCTCACTTTCTATTGGTTGATAGAGCTTTTTTACCCTGAAACTTATGTTTTTGATTCTGGTTAATATTCAGAGAACCTCTAGAGGTTTAACTAACCCCTTATGTTTATCAGTTGTTGTTGTTGTTTTTATTTTAGCATTAATGAAAGTTCTGAGAAGAGGTTTATATAAGAACAAAGAGAAAAGCCTCAAAACGATCCTAGAAAGCTAGTTTGAAAGGTAATAGGATGAAAGGGGTGGGGGGGTGGGGAATAGATTTCTTGAGGGCAAGGAGGGTCTCCTTTTTTTTAATTCTTCATAGATTCAGTGCTTACCATATAACAGGCACTTAATAGATATTCTTCAATGTTGGATGGATGGATGGATGGATGGATGGATGGATGGATGGATGGATGGATGGATGGATGGATGGACAGGTGGGTGGATGGGTGGATCAATAAATGAATATATGAGGAAACTGGGAGCAGCTAAAAAAGTGCACCTATTTTAAAATTTTACCATAGGTCATTTCTGTTCTAAATACTTTTGAATTGCCATGAAGCATAAACTCATTTTCACATAGGATGCTGATTTGCACATTCAACCATCCTCTTTAACTTCAATATGTGAGCTTTGTGATTTGGAAATGAAATATTTAGGGAGCAAAGAAAATATTTGGCCTTTCATACATGGCATATTTGGCTGAAGAGCCTTCTTTTTGTTTTAAAATGGAATTAATAACAAAACAAAAAGGACATTGCAAAACACAACGAAACAAAAAAACCCAAAACAAACATAAAAATAGTATTATGAAATTTCTTACACAAATGGACATTTAATTTCCAATGACAACCACAGAAATTATTGATATCATATATCCACCACAAATAAGCCAAAACACTATGAGTAACCCAATCCCAGCTCAGAAGCATTCTGACTTTAGGAGTTAATGTGGTATGATAACAATTGGAAAGCCACAGTCAGAGAATCTCCAATACTTAGTACCTTTGTGGTCTTGTTCAAGTAGTAACTCCCCTGTGCTTCATTTTCCACCCTCATAAAATGAAGTTGTTGGGCTCTGAAGTTCCTTTCAACTCAAGGACTATCATTCCATGATACTATGATCTTTATTGCCAGATAAGCAGAACTGGTCATGTTGGAATTCTCATGGCTCTTCTACATTTCTGTTGAGAGTGTTACTGACAAAGCCATAACAGTAACCCATGCTCAGAATAGCTTCCGAAAGAGGCAAAGTTGAGCTGGCAGTGTTTGATAAAGGTAAAAATGAAGAAGGAAAAAAATGAAGTTTTATCTCATTTTATAGGGACTAGTTCTGAACAATTTGGTGTAAATATCATTTTTGTAAATCCAGTTATTATGGACATACTGTGAGAGCAAATTTTACAAAAGAAGCTTAAATAAATAACTCTTCTACAAATACCAGCCCTCTAATGTGTCTCTTTTTGTAAGTTTACTGGCCAGTTGTTTTGTGATAACACAATGACCCTTTAACTAAATTTACCTTTTCAGATATGGAAGAAATAGGGTTAGTAAATGTACCTAATGGAGGCCTATGCCAGATGCCATTGGATATAGGTCACCCCCTTTCCAGTGCATCGGCACCCAATACTGAGTACTTACAATAAAAGCTGTCTATAAACCAATGTAAGCGACAAAGAGTGCGCACATCAGGTAAAGGTGGGCTCCCTACTTACTTATCAGGTAAGTTCTTCCTTTATAAGACTACATTATGCTCTTCCCTAGGTGTTATCCTGGGGTTTGTCTCCGCACATTGGGGTGATATTCTAGGATCTCTCCTCATGTTCATTTCATTACCTGAGAGCTGGCTCTCTGCAAGTCAACGGTTTCCAAACTATTTGCTATGACCCTTTAATTTTACAAAAAAAGAAAACAAAACAACAACAAACAACAACAAACACACATATAAACTCACAACTTCCTCTTTTTTCATTTAAAAATTGTAAAATTTTCTTAGATCACATATTTCAAATAAAATTATGAGTTTATTACAATTTAGTAACAACATATAAGTAAATCTTACACTGATATAATAGTATGGATAGCTATTGATGGAATTCATTACAAGAGAGCTTTATTATAAAAAAGAACACATAATATTATTATTGTTGCAATAGGTAGACTTATTTTTCAGCTAATAGTTTCTCAAAATATGGGGTACTTACGATATTGTTACTCATAATTATTTTTTAATTGCTAATTAAATAGATATTCTATATTCATAATGACCAGAGTAGAAAACCAAGTTTCACATGAATAAGCTATTATCAATAGTAGGAAAATTTATGTTGCTTTATTTGTTAAATCAAAGAACTCTTTTATTCATTTATAGCCAAAACCTGAGGTTTTCAGGTTGGAATGCTTTTTTCTGATGTGCTATCATGAAATGGGTCTAACAAGTGTCTTGTCCAGATGAAGAAAAAATGCATCATATTTGTCCATGGTAAAAAGTTCACTATATCTATTCATACTTCAAAATATCTTTAGCTTAAAAACAAAATGAAAATAATTTTATAGACTTATCAAGTGATTAATAAATTTGTTTATTTTATTTCATTTTAGGACAGATTTTAAAAATTGGGAAAATTAGCAAAATATCGTAAAGTTTATTATTAATAAAAGTAAATTGCTCGTGAATTCAATCACTTTATCTTTCTAGATCAGAATAGAAACCTGGGGACCAGTATTGAATTTTTAGAGTTTACTAGGGTATGACCACTGCATATGCTGGTTCTTGAAGCCACGGGTGAGAGTTGGGTGGAACAGGTGAACAACAAAGTTGGAAAGCAGTCCTGTAAAAGACTCGGCAGCCATCACACCAAAGGTACTAGTCTTCCCTGAACACAACCTACAACCCATTTTTATTCACTGAAAATAGAAGTCCTAGGAGAAAATTATGTCATAAAATGAAATTCTTTCATCTTTACTATTATTCCTAAGAAAACTTATAATTTTTTTTCTCAAACTCCCTTTGAAGTTTTGTTTTGTTTTGTTTCGGCATGAGAAAGTCAGTATGTTTCTTGATAATTTAGAAGTATGTTATGCTCAACCCCTATGGCATCAAATAGTTTTGCAATACACTTTTTAATGGAGTTTTCTTTTATAAAGTTCATTACACTTGTAACAACTTGAAAAGACATGTACAGATCGACACTCATATTTCTTTCAATACAAGTAATTGTTTGCTCAACACGCTATGTACTCAAGTTACATAAGAGGTAAGATTTTAAACTAATTTTATTATACCTGTGTTTCTTCCTAACTTCTATTGCTTTCCATTAGTACAGAATTCAATAGCTTTTACCACATTATATTTCCTTTGAAAATCCATTAATTAAACTGAAAAGTTTTCCTTATAATATCCTGAATAGGTTTTCAAATGACCAAATATTCCCTAGCATCAGTTACAGAATATATACATACATAACTATACGTATCTCTCTATATATACACACACATACATATACACATACACATATATACATATATGTGCCTATATACACACAAACACACACATCTTTGTATATCTTTTATATATGTATGTCATTAAATAACCTTCTTTAACTACATCTGTTGCTTCATTCACTTTACATACAAAATGAAAAATTTTAGTTTCCCAGTTATTTGATCACAATGGTCTTATCCATGTGAGCAATGCTATTTCTCACAATATTCTTGAAAGTGGGAACCATTTGCTTCTGCATAATATGTACTGAGTCAGCAAGTGTCATTTCAACAATATCAATAACTATAGGTTACTTGACCTTTTTTACTATTGAATGAGGATTTTAGGTTTACCAAGTCTGTAAACAAGTTTGTATGATTCTAGAAATCCTTGTGATGTCACAGATGTGATTTCTGAAAAAAAAATTTTTACTTATTAAAAGCATCTGGATTTCTATGGAAAAATCCTGATCTTAACAAAGTGTTTTGCATATGTACTTACAAAATGCTTTAATTCATTAGTTTTCATGCTAGATACCACTAAAGTATCCATATAAAGTAAATAGAGCAGGTTTTTCTCTCCATCCAAAACCAAAACTTATGAATTCCAGTGACAAATAATGAGAAATAAGAAAATGAATTCTGTCTGCCTTGACATAGCAAAAAATTAACATTGAAGTGGTATTATGAAATTTCTTACCAAAATGGACATTTAATTTCCATAGACAACTATAAAATTATTGACATCATATATCCCCCACAAATAAGCCAAAGCAGCGTGAGTAACCCAATCCTAGATCAGAAATATTCTGTTGTTAGGAGTTAACGTGGTATGGTTGAAATTTAAAAGCTACAGAGTCAAGGAATCCCTCATACTTAGTATCTTTGTGACCATATGCAAGTAACAACCCATCCCTTACTCCACCCCTGTGCTTGTTTCTGCTCCCATAAAATAAAACTGTTTGACCATGAGGTCCCTTTCAGCTCAAGGACTATCATTCCATGATGCTATGATCTTGGATAAAAAATTGAAATGTCTTTGTCTTGTTTTCACATATTTTGGAAGTAAGTTTTTTCTAACGTTGAATTTCTGTTATTTTCAATATTTAAGGCTTCTCTGTTGTTTTTGCTTGTACTAGTTTCAATTCTTCAAGTATATTTTCTCTTCAAATTGGTCAACATCAAAAAGGGATATTATTTAACTTTTTTAAAAATAAAGTAAAATTAAAATATAACAAAAATTATTTTAAATTTAATTGTTAAGAATTCCAAATGATTTTCTGTAGACATTTTCAACTGTTTCCATTTTTCAGTTTCTTTTCATGGTAAACCAGCATATTTTACATAGAAAATTAATATAGCCATAAAACCTTAAGTATTGTGATATTTTAAACTTCTTCATAAAAACTACTTAAGACTAAGTTTACTCATTTCATATATGAATGTACTAGGCATTGTAACAACATAACTTATTTGTGTCATGAACCTATGAGAATTGATGATGATGGTGGCAGATGGGCTCCCATTTTGAGATGAGAAAAACAAGGCTATAATTGTACAACGTTTATGTATTTCCATATTAAACAATTACTGGACTACAATTACTCTCCATGGTATGGCATTCATCATGTTAGCCACATTTTTGTTGATTTTACTTGAACTCTATGTGCAATTTAAAAATAAATTTATTAAAACCTAATATACTCAAAACTGTCTAATAATGTTAGCTATTGCTTTTTATACCCTTTCCCAAAGCATTTTGCCTCCCAGAATTTTGAAACACTCTGCCCCAAGGTCTCCACTTTCATATCCCTTCCCCACTACGGTCCAAGCTGCTATAATTCCTATTTATAACTCTATAAGTTTTAGATAAATAATACTAAATTAAAAGTAATGTTATTGTCAATAGCACTATCCTTCTGGAAAGATACTTTTAAATGACATTCTAAATAAACCTATGTAGCTTTCATTTGAATATTATAAACGAGGTCATAATTTTTGCTAATTTATGCAGTTGCTAAATTATTTTTGTAAAATGTAGGTCTTACCATGTCACCATCTATTCAGTGAGCACTGGAAGCTCCCTATTATTATCTCCTTCTTCATGCATTTTATGATTCAGAAACACTACCCTACTTGCCCTCCCTTGAATAGGATACTCCTCTCACCTCCATGTCTTTGCACTAGCTGTCCCTATGCTTAGCATGTTTTACACTTCACCTCTGTCTCTTGATTGCCCTGGATTCCTTTAAGATTCAACCCAAATTCCCTTTTCCACAGGAGGTCTTCCCCAGTACCTACAACTATTAGTGCCTTTTCCTCTGACATCATTTCCCATCTATTCTGTGTATATTTTGAATGCAATTAGTTATGAACATATTATTTTTCATGTTAGAATGTAAATTCATTTAGAGAAGGTTCTGTTGTTGTTATCATCATTTTGTTTTGATTTTGCTTTATTTGTATCCCCAGCACTTAGCACAGTGTCTGAAACATAGAAAGCATTTAATAAACACTTTTGGATTATTACTGACTGAATTGGAAAATGCTGTCTCACCAGTGACGGTAAAGGAATACAAACTAAATAAAGATAATAATACTAATGCCCAAAATGATTCTACCAGGAGGGGAAAAATTGTCAACCCACCTTGGAAAGAGACTCTGTAGAGGAACCAACACAAAAGGTCAGTGGAACCCATGGACTTTTCTTTTTTTCCTTCTCTGGAAGGTCAGATCTATTTTCCATGTCTGAAGCTTCTTTCTTCCCCTCAGTCATTAAGCATGTTGGAAATTCTGGAGAGAGCTGGAGATACCTTTCATATTCTTTTTGATCATCCATACATGGAGGAAGTTTAATTACCTATTAAGAGATAAATCTGTCATCTAAACAGTTTAAAATATTATACTCACACAATAATTTTTCTCTCTAGCATAATAACACAATTTATGAAATCCAAAAGGTCAATTATGAATTCAATTTTCTACATCTTATAATTTTCTTGTTTGATTGTATGACAGAAGAGGTCGGGGTATGTCTTTTGGTTGTTATTGTTGTTGCTCTTTAAAAAATATCAACAGCTTTCATATTATAGATTCAAATATTGTCATTTACTGTTCAAGTTCATCCATCTTGTCTTTTGGTTTTTCACTTTTTTGAAATAATATATTGCCTCTTTATATGTGTGTACGTGCGCGTAAGTGTGTGAGTCTAAGAAGCTGTTACTGTGTGAAATAGGATGAAATCAATAAATATTCATTAAGTATTGACTGTGTGCAAATAATTTTTTAAATGTGACATTCTAAAATCAGGGATTAGGAAAAATCATGTTCTTAAAATTGATGAGGTAGCAGGAAATGTTTACTAATTGATAATATTTTTTCACCATGATTTCATTATAACTTCCTTTTGTGTAATCTTTAAGCACTGTAGCACTGCTCTTTTCATTGTTGGAAAATTCTCAGCATGAAACACAAGGTGAGAGGAAAAATATTTTTGTATGGTTTACCCCATCAGAGACCTCTCCAGGAATTAAAATACATCATGTTGAAATATGGTCAGTGGAATCTTCTAGGCAGATGTAACCACTCTTAAAGTACTTAGAAAACTAAGTTAGGTAAATCAGAAACCTACTGAAGGAGTTTGTCAGATTTAAATAATTTGTTAAATAACAAATTGGAATGCTACTTTAAAAAATATCAAATTCTACATAACTATACTTAGTGAATTCATTTTTATAGAAATATTACATGAATTATCTCTTTTGCAGTAAGGAAGCAAATTTTTCACACTACATCTTGCACTGAGGTGAATTTTAGATTGCAATTAACAGAAATTAATAGTGGGAAAACATGGGTGCCTTTTTGCCTTCTCTTAAAATGTCGAGCTAAATTCATTTTCCCAGCATGCTGTGTTTTTATCACAGTGTTTTATCAAGGAATTTAATCCATAAAGGCACATAACTTATCAATGGCTTTCTTTAAAATGCTACTTGATTCTGATGATCTCTTTGCCTCATTTTTGAGAGATATTCCCCTACACAGCTGCACTAATGGCAAAAACATTCTGTTGAGAAAGTAATAGGCAAGTTAAATACGTTAGAGATAGAGTGACTTTTTAACTAGCAAAACCAGACTACCATAGCCAGACATTTAAGAGAAACCTCTTATTTTAATTTGTCTGGTCACTTGTACCAAGGAAAAATTGCTAGCTGATTTACTGGACATTCCAAAGATAACATGGAAAATTATAGCATCTGACCTGGAGGCCAAACCTGCTTGACATCCATGTCTGGCTCTAATAATTTCATATGCTATAAAAAGAATGAAAGGGAAGAGAACAACGAGATGGGGGTTTTGTGATACAGTATTACTGTGGGAAAGAGCCACTTCCAACAGGGCAATAACTGATTGATAGAGCAGCTAGATGGCATAGAAAATAACAAGTAGGGCTTTGAGTCAGAAAGAACTGAGTTTAAATCCTGCCTCAGACATTTACCAGCTGTAGGATGCTGGGCAAGTCAATTAACCTCTGTCAGCCTTAGTCAGTCAGTCACTCAGGCAACAAGCATTTCTTAAACCCTTACTATGTGCCAGGCATTCTGATAAGGGTTAGGGATACAAAGAAAGTAAAATTGTGGTCTCTGCCCTCAAGGAATTCATATTCTAATGGGGGAGAAAACATGGAAAAAAACTATGTACAACAGGTTATATACAATTAGAGGAAAGATATTGAGAGATAGGATGGGGAAAGCCCCCTTTATAAGGTAGGGTTTTAACTGAATTCTGATGGAAATCAGATAGGCCAAGTAGAGGTATATCTCCATTTAAAAGTGAGGGACTAGAGTATTACAGATATAAGGGACAGACAAAGGAAAGGCATGGAGCTGGGTGATAACTTTTCCATTTCACCAGCACTAGAGGTTCTCCGAGTTTAGACAAGCACCTAACAAGATTAGACATGTTCCAGTCATTGAAGCCCTGCTATGAATCAAACTTGTAACGTTGTTGCTATTACCCCTCATTGTCAGGGCTACAACTCACTACATAGTCATTGGCACATTAGTACACTATTGAAATTTACCTCCACTAGGGTAGGTCCCATACTGCAGAGGTGGGGAGGGGAGGGTGGCATCCTAGCTCATGTATTTAGCTTCCTTCCTTGCTTGGAAGCCATTTCCCTCACTATAGAATATAATCTTCTATCTTATTCTCTGCACAATTATTCTTGCCTGCTCTGTCTGTCCAGCTCTGGCCTCTGCAGGTCAAGAGATTCAGTCTACTTGACGTTTAATGATTTCCTCTTTGAGAAACAGGAAGAAATTCAATGTTCTGTATCTTAGGATATACAGATAGGATTAAAGGATGAGAGAACTGGAAAGGAAAGAAGGAATCAGATTATTAAGGATTTTAAGTGTCAAACAGTGGATTTTAGAGTTGATCATGAAGTAACAAGGAGTCACTGGAGATAATATTGAGTGGGGACTAGGGGTGAGGAAGTCAGATCTATACTTAGGAAAACTGGAGCAGGAAGCCCCTCAGCAGTCTGAGGCAGAGGCTGCACTGCGAAATCTCAGGCATATCAGCCCAGGGTGGGAACCCAGCAGAACCAAGCAAGTGAGAGCTGCAGATCCCCAAGTATTTGCAGTGGCTCCTTCTGAGATTATCAGCCTGCAGATTAAATGTCTATAAGTCATCTACTTGAACATCTGGGAGCCCAAATGGTGGAGTGATTGGTAAAAGATCTCTCCCTCTCCCCTTGTTGACCTTGAAAGAACCATAAAATGTTTTTCCAGAAAAATCCTGAAACAGTGGGATCAACAGAAGGGGCAACAGTTTCTTAGCATGTGAGGTCAGGAAAATAACAAAGGAGGGTTCCTCTTGGTGTGGCTGAAGGGGACCAGTGCAGGATCAGAGCTGTCCCAGACATCCCCACCTCAGCAAGTCAGGAGGAGATCTGGAGCCCCAGGGGGGTGGAGCCAGCAACTACCAACATCAGAACCCCAGGCATGTCTCAGCACCCCAGGGTAATCAGGAAGACACTAGCACAGTTGGGATCACCAATTACTGAGCTTGCCTATGCTCTAGCTCAGCAGAGAAGACCTTCTGTGACCAGACCACCCCTCCCCCACACTTAAAAGTTAGCTCCAGGGTAAATCTGGGGAAATACAAAAAGACTTCACCTGGCCTCTGTTTTCTCACACCAGGCAGTTCAGCACCAGGCAAGTTGCAGCACTTTAGCTTCTAGATGACAGGCCACAACACACAAAGCCTCAAGTTCAAGGCACAAGAACTGTGAGACAGAGACCCCTGTGCCCTAGAAGCAGAGATCTACTTTAAAAGTCAGGAAAAGGGTGATTATCATCATCATGACTAAGAAGCAAAGCAGAAAAGAAAAGACCATAGAATCTTATCTGGGGACAAGGACCAAAACATGAATACCAAAAAGGTCAGCATTGAGACTGTATTCCCCAAAAGGGACTATGAACTGGTCCAAGCACAAAGAGCACTCTTGGAAGAGCTGAAGAAGAATTTTAAAAGCCAAATTGGAGAAATGAAGAAAAACTGATCAATGATCTTAAAAGTATGGAAAAAGAATTCACTGAAGAAAACAGCTCCTTAAAAAGGAAAATTGGACAAATGGAAAAGGAAGCACAAAAGCTAACTGAGAAAAATGGACAAATAGGAAAGGAAGTGTTTGTGTGTTCATCCTTTGTTGCCAAAGAAAACCATGCCATCAGAGAAATAATGACATGACTTGCACTTGACTTTGTATTGTGTGAAGGAGGGCTGTTCTGGCCACCAGCCTCACTTGTTCTCCAGAGCCATCTGAATCCAGTGACCAGATATTCATCAGTACAACTGGAGATGACCCAGGATGAGGTAATTGGGGTTAAGTGACTTGCCCAAGGTCACATAGCTAGTGAGTGTCAAGTGTATGAGGTGAGATCAGAAAGAAGTACAAAAACTAACTGGAGAAAATAAATCCTTAAAAGGAATAATTGGACAGATGAAAAGGAGATGCAAAAGTTAGCTGAAGAAAACAATTTGATAAAAATTAGAATTGAGCAAATAGAAGCTAATGACTCCATGAGACATCAAGAATCAGTCAAACAGAATCTAAAAAAAGAAAAGATAGAAGAAAATGTAAAATATCTAATTGGAAAAACAACTGACCTGGAAAACAGATCCAAGAGAGAAAATCTAGGCATTATTTTTCTACCAGAAAGCCATGATGAAAATAAGAGGCTGGACAATATCATCCAAGAAATCATCAAGGAAAACTGGCCAGAAGTCCTAGATTCAGAGGGTGAAACAGTAATCAAAGGAATCCACTGTTCACCTCCTGAAAGGTAACCCAAACTAAAATCACCAAGGAATATCATTGCCAAATTCCAGAACTATCAAGTGAAGGAGGAAATACTGTAGGCAGTCAGAAAGAAACCACTCAAATATCGAGGAGCTACACTCAGGATCACACGAGACCTTGCAGGTTCTACATTAAAAGACTGAAGGAATTAGTATACGACATTCTGTAAGGCAAAGCAACTGGGACTACAACCAAGGATCAATTACCCAGCAAAGTTGAGCATAATATTTCAGGCAAGGAGATGGACATTCAACAAAATAAGTGATTTCAAGATCTTCCTGATGAAAAGGTCAGAACTTAATAGAAAATTCAATCTTCAAATGCAGGTCTAAAGAGAGGCATAAAAAGGTAAATAAGGGGAGAAAAGAACTTGTTACTCAATATGGTCAAACTCTTTACATCCCTGTAAGGGAAGATGATGCTTGTTGATCTTGAGAACTGCATATTTATTAAAGAACATAAAAGGGATATACAGATAGAGGGAGCGGGTATAAAGTAAATGATGTGATGATAAAATGTGATTTAAGGGTGCAAAGGGATTGTAACAGGAGATGTGAAAAGGAAGAGGCAGAAAATGGTACATTACATCACAGGAAGAGACACAAAATAATATTACAGTAGAGGGAAAGAGGGGAGGTAGATGAGCATTGTTTGATATATACTTTAGAAAATTCATTTTGGTAACTGAACAGAAAATAGATCATAAGGGAGGAGGGGATAGTGAGACAAGAAGACACTATAAAACTACTACAAAATTCCAGAAATGAGATGATAAGTGGCTACACCAGGATAGTAGTTGTGTGAATAGAGGGGAAAGGACTTATAGGAGAGATGTGAAGGCAGAAACATTGAGACTGAAGTTGTGAAGTGAAAGCGATAGATAAGGAAAGGATAACACCAAGGTTGTGAGGGCGAGTGACTGAGAGAATAACAGTACTCTCAACAGTAAGAAGGAAGTTTGGAGAAGGAAAAGGTTTTGGGGGAAAGAGGATAAATTCTATTTTGGATATGTTGAATTTGAGATGTCTATGTGAGATGCAGCATGAGATAACCGAAAGTTAGTGGTTATAGCTAATTGCATAAATCCAGGAACTATTTGCATAATGATGATGATTGAATCTGTAAGAGCTGTAGAAATCATCAAATATGATAATGTCAAGGGAGAAGAGAAAGGGGCCCAGAATGGAACTTTGAAAACACTCAAGCTTAGCAAACAAGACCTGGATCAAGATCCAGAAAATGAGGTCATTAGGATGGCTTCTAAAATCCCTTCTAGTTTAAATCTATAATGCTATAATCATTAACATAAATAGATTTTTCCTAATTTCCCACCCATCCCTGAAGTTCTAATTATTATGTGGAATTGGGTGCTTGTTCCTGTTACTTAATTGGGGATCCTTCTTCCTTTCTTTACTTGCTAATTCTCCACTTCATATACATATATTCTTACTTCAGTTTTGGAGTCATTGCTATAAATCTATTTGCTTTCAGAGGCCCTGATAAAGGACATGTCCTATGTGAGCAGGAAGACAATTGCATCTATTCAAAATATGTGCCAGTAAAAAGAGGCTCCTTGGCATAAATGATAGAATATTTATGAATACAAGCATAGATAAAGGTCTAAACTGGTTTCTCTTGAAGAATCTCCCTCTAAATGATCTATTGTTGCTACTTATATGTGTGTACATGTCCCTATTAAATTGGAAGGATCTTGAAGGAGGGGCTCATTTGACCTAGAACAAATCAGTTCAACTCTGTACCTCTTTCTCTAGGATCTGTAAAATTAAGGGAAGAGAATAGATGATCTCTAGGATCTTTTTCAGTTCAGACATGTTATGATTCTATGATGCTTTGTCATTTACCTTCTGTAATTTTCTACTGTGTGTAAAAAAGTGCCTACTATATATATACTAATAATAATAACTGACATCTCTAATTTATATTGGTAATGCACACCTTTAATTATCTTTCTATAGTATCAAAGTGATGATCCTGGCATGTTAATTCAATCCATTTATTATTCTGTAATTGAAAGATATCATAAATTTGAAGAAATTAAAAGATTAGAATTCAGTATTTTTTAACTGTAAATAGGGCTTAAACTTGCCACTTATATATGTGTGTGTGTGTGTGTGTGTGTGTGTGTGTATTGTGTATGGTTATATAGGTGCAAATACACATACACATATATATTATACACATGTGTGTATACATGTGATATATACAAATATATTGTATACATATGTTTGTATTCTGCATATCTGCATGTATATATGAATATGTAGCTAGCTTGGGAAGTAGCATGATGTCATTAAATGAATATTTATTTGGTGTTGGGAAAGCTGGGTTCTAATCCCAGTTCTATCACTAGCTAAATATATAACCTTAGATATGACTCCTATCTACTCCCTGGGCAGGAGTTTTCTTATTTTTAAAATGGGGAGGGATGGAAGAGAGATGTGTAATAGATGGTCTTTGAGGGTACCTCTGTCAACGACTAAATTTAAGAAAGCTTTAATTCCCCCTATTGCACAAACTCAGTCTGAATTACATTAAACAGATTTTTTGGGTACAAACTATTTTTAATAATTAGAGAGGTTGTTGATCATTGAAATTTGTTGTGGTCTGAATGCAAGTGGAAGGCCACATGGAAATAGCTATGAAATTTTCACAATTCTCTTGATTCTCACAAAATTTGATCACCAACCTGAAAATAGAGATTGCACAACCAGTGGTCCAAATCCGAACAAATCAAATCCTCTATTTTCCTGAAGTGTTCCAGTCTCTGGTCATAATGACCTCGAAGAAGTGGACATTTGAATTTTCCCTCCACTATATCAAAGTTGTTGTCACAGAAAGGAAAAACTCCCCAGCCTACTGCCCGGTCAATAGACACATAAGTCCCGCCACGGAGAAAGAATTCAAAGAGGAGAGTTGTGCCAGGTTTCACATCTTCATTAGAAGGTAGAACCTAGAGGAGAAAAAACATAAGCTTATGAGCTACTT
This sequence comes from Notamacropus eugenii, assembly GCF_028372415.1. Taxonomy (NCBI): domain Eukaryota; kingdom Metazoa; phylum Chordata; class Mammalia; order Diprotodontia; family Macropodidae; genus Notamacropus; species Notamacropus eugenii. The sequence continues at coordinate 181,039,485 of NC_092875.1, forward strand.
GTTAGAACACTTCAGTAAAATGTAAGTATAATTCAAGTTATATCTCCTATAAACATTAAAAATGTGAGAATACTTTTCACTGGAGCAAACTGAAACCTTATTAATTTAATGGATATGATAAGATCCACACATAGCTCACATATTATTATTATTATAGATAATTAATTATTATAGATAATAATTAATAGATTAATTACAAAATTAATATTAAAGAAAAACCCTATAAATATAGTGAATGTTCTTCTGCCAGAAAGACTTAATACCCAAATATAATGAAGAAAAACTTTTGCATGTAGTGATAGAAGGAAGACTTTTCTACTAGGAAAACACTTGATAACTTGTTTTTTTTACAATGTAAGCTTCTTGAGGGCAGACACACTCTCGTTTTTATATTTGTATTGCTACCACTTAGCATATTGCTTGGCACACAGTCTGTGCTTAATAAATGCCTTTTATTCATTTATTAATCCTGACAATAGACTAATAGTTCTCAAACTTTTTTTTTAATTGTAGGATCCCTTTAGATTTGGAAAATTATTGAAGATACTGTCCTCCAAATAATTTTACTGTATGTGATTAATATATATAATATATTCTAAATTAAAACTCCTAGTATTATTATGAAAATAATTTTGACTGTGCAGAACCCCTGAAAGAATATTGAGGATGCCCATGGGTATCCAGACCACACTTGGAAAGCCATTGCTGTAAACAATACAGATTAAGTCATAGATTTTGATCATTTTTCGGATAATCCTTCCTGTTTCAGATACCCAGCTGAGCAATCTACATGGATAAAATGAAGCTAGTAATTGTCAAATTTCCACAATGTGCTATGATGATGCCATCTCAGTGAACAATCAAGGAAACAAAGTATACAAGCTAAACAATTTTTAAGAAAAGTTATTAAACTTTTCAACCTTTAGTTTTTCCAGGGTTCATAGCAACCCCTGGAGGTATTCCACTTCCCATATTTTCCCATATTGTCATTTTTTTTTTCATTTATCTGATGTGTCTTTCAAAGTCTAATCTCAATTTACATATATTTCCCTTCTAGTTAGGAATAGTTAAGAACAAGGACAAGGCTATGAAAATATACCTAAGGAAAAAACTCAGCTAAAAGTTGACCATTTTCTTTGCCTAGTAAAGGAACTGACACAAAGGAATTGCAGAGTACTACCCTTTCTCCCAACAGCTATATATGAAGTTTGGAAGATTCTATAGAGCTATCCCAGTACAGAGTAACCCACCCTAGATGGGAAGAAGATCACAGATCTCTCCTGGACTGTGCCCTTATTGCCCTTATTGAAAATGAAGTATTTACTTAATGTTTCTGGAGAGAGAAAAAAGTTTCAGAAAATCCTTGTTATTACATCTAGGTCAACTGATCAGTGGGTTTCAATTTTGTCCTTTCCATAGCATGGTACACTCTCTTAGAGCAAACACTCACTTAGAATGAAATTAATATCATTATCTGGAAACAAAACCCATGATAAAAATACAGGGAGCAAATAAAATTTCAAGAGTGAGAAACTTGGTAAGTTATGCACATTCTATGGAGAAATGATAAACTCACCAGGCCCAAGTAGCATCTGCAGTAAGGAAAACAGAAAAGTTCTGCCCAGGCAGATACCTTTTTCAGTGGGTCAGTGAGCCAGGCAGAGCTCTAACTGATCATGATTATGTTCATCTAGTGGAAAATAATGCCCTTTACTTGAAATTGACTGGCCCTTGATTCTGACAAATGTCTGAGCCCCTAAGACACTCTCTATTCCATAGAGCCCTTGATTTCCTGGGCTTTCCCTAACCATGACAAGTTCCACCAGCTAGGTCACATAGTGGATAGAGTACAAGGTGTGGAGCTAGAAAGACCTGAGTTCAGGTCCAACTTCAGACACTTACTTGCTGTGTGACCCTGGGTAAGTCACTTAATCCCATTTACCTCAGTTTCCTCAACTATAAAACAAAGACAATAATAGCACCTACCTCCTAGGCTTGATGTCAGGATCAAATGATATAATATTTGTAAAGTACTTAGCATACTATCTCGCACATGGTAAGTGTTATATAAAGTATTAGCTTTCGTTATTCATGCCTTCCTTCAAGCTAGGAAAAAAAACTACATTTCCCATCAGCCCCCTTGCTGATGAAGGGCTACAAAAGAAAGAATAGAAATGTCCCAATCTTTTAAAAGATTGTAAATAAGTACATATGATCTCCTTATTTGAGTGGTCTTAGTGTCTGGGTCACTACACAATCTCTTTGTAGGATTCAGTCTTCACCATGAGAATTAATGACATTAACCAATTGGTCATGTGCTAGTCAATTTCACCAGCTTCAGAGATGTGGTCAGTTTCCCTGTCTTTTTTTTTTTCAAAGGCTAGTAGATGACAGGAATAATTTCTCTCAATGCATAGCCCTTAATGTCTTGTTCATGTATTTAATTAGACATGGGTGAGAATGGGAAATTGCTTAAGAATACATTTGGAATGACAAACATAGCCATTGATATGTAGGTGTAGTTTATATTATTTATGTAAATATATTCTAAGACTTTGTGTAGGCTTAAAATGAAAGAGAAACATCTGTTGAAAAATGCCATAACCCTGTGGCAGCTGCTATTAAACCATTAACAGTATCAGGTTTCATTTAAACCAGATTTACCATTTTCTATAACAGCCCGTGGGAAAGCTAAAAACATTAGGCACAAATTACCGACAAAAGAGATCCTTAATCAAGCCATACTTTTCATTTGGCTAGTTGGATGCTAGTAACCTTTGTGAAGTGGGAGTGAAAGGTGGAAGGAAAACAATGTGAAAGAGTGCAAGTCAGTCACCTGCTTTTCTCTCTAAGAGAAAAATAATAAAGCTGAGCAAAACTGTTATTAATCGAAATTCCATCTACTTTATCTTCTCACATCATGGAGTAAGAACTACTGCAACTAACAACTATAGACCATGAGCATGGAATGCAGAAGCATTCCTTTTTATACTTCTTAGAATCCCTAGCTTTCTTTGAAGAAAGGACCACCTCCTACATGAGACCTTCACTGATTCCCAAAGTTTTTAGTGCCCCGCTACAAAGTGACCACATACTGATGTTACATATATTTTGTGTTACCTTAATTTTTTATATACTCATATGTGTACATCACCTTCTCCTCCCTCTGCCCCATTCCTAAAATAAAAGACACAAGGATTGGTACCATTTCATTTTTTTTTGGTCTTTTACCCCCAGAACCTGGTACAGTGTCTGATACGTAGTAAGCAATTAATAAATGCTTGTGGATTGATTGATACAGGATAAGAAACATAGAGACAGCCTATTGTCAAAACAAGAAAGAGCAATCTGGAGATTTGAACTCTAGGCCTAGCACCATACCAGACTTTGCATTGTCTTCTTAAGCATGTTTGGTAACTACTCTACATCAATTTTCTAGGTACTCAATTTGCCCCATCTATAAAATGGAGATAGAGATTATCTGACTTTTCCACCTCAAGAAGTACGTGAGATAGTATGTTATGATAATTTCAGTAGTATAAAGGATTACACAAATACATTTTAAAAAGAAAAGAAAACAGCCTGAATAAGGTGCTCACAGCAGCTACACAAGCAAAATTTCCTACCCACTTCCTGCCCCTGAACGCCTTATAGTGTTACATGTTGTCACTCAGCATTGGAGCTTGCTCTCCTTGGTACTAGCCTCTTCCTCTGAAGAAACACACACACATACACACACACACACACACAATATTCAATTTTTTTAAAGGAAATAATGAGTAGCACAAGATGAGTAGGTATGGATGGATTGCAGTCTATCTCTCCCTCTTGCCCCCAAATGCATGTCTCAACTAAAATTCTCCATTTCTGTAGAAGGCATCAACATCCTTCCAATCTCCCAAATTCTCAAACTTCTCATTATCCTTGACTTGTCTCTTAACTGAAACCACTCCCTCTGAAGTTATTAATGACATTTGCATTGCCAAATATATTGACTTTTCCTCAACTATTATCTTTTGAACATCCCTTGACTATTTCTTAAAGAGCCCTCTTCACTGAATGGGCATTACCTCACTCAAAGTGAGTACCTGAAAAGGCCTTACCCTAAAAGGGCCAAGGTTTCCCATTGCATCTTGGGCCATCTCCAGTCATCCTGATGAATGTCTGGTCACTGGATCCAGATGGCTCTGGAGGAGAAAGTGAGGCTGGTGACCTTGTACAGCCCTCCCTCACTCAAATCAAAGTCAACTGCAAGTCATGTCATCATCTCCCTGATGTCATGGTCATCTTTGAAAATGAAGAACAAACACAACCTGTGAATAGACTAAGCTGCCTGAATGGGGACCCAGCTACCTGAGTAACTCTCTTTGTCCTCTCCTTCTCCCTCTCCATCTCCCTTTCCTTCTCCTCATCAAAGGAAGATAAATTTTGGTGACCAGAAGCTGTCCACTTAACTTGAGGTTTACTGGATAGATTTCTGTCTTGTCTTTTCTTCCTTCCTTCCTTCTTTCCTTCCTTCCTTCCTTCCTTTCTTTCCTAAAACTTTAAACCCATTTCATTCTGAAGTCCATATATTAGATCACAATAGGTCCCTAATTAAGCTCCACTTATCTGATATTTTTGGACCTCCCTGGCTTAGAGTGAATGTCAAAGGTAAGTGTTTCTCTTTGGAACAACAACCCTGAGGGTCTTGCACTTCCACCTTTTTTTCTTTTTCTTTTTCTAATTAAAGGGGCCTTCCCTTGACTACTTCTTAAAGAGGCCTATTCACTGAATGGGCATTACTTTACTCTAAGTGAGTGTCTGAAAAGGCTTTAGCCTAAAGGGACCAGAGTCTCCCATTGCATCCTGGGCAATCTCCAGTCATCTCAATGAATATCTGGTCACTGGATCCAGATGGCTCTGGAGAAGAAAGTGAGGCTGGTGACCTTGCACAGCCCTCACTCACTCAAATCAAAATCAACTGCAGCTCATGTCATCATATCCCTGAAGTCATAGTCCTCTTCATAAAAGAAGAACTAACACAATCTTTTGGACATCTCTGAATTATGTGACACTATTTATCTCCTTCCCTTCCTGGATACTCTCTTACCTCTTCTTATATCCTTATCTGGTGAATTTATCAGGACCTAAGTATTTAATTTTTTTTCTCTATGCAGATAACTCCCAGCTCTATGAATCTAGTCCTAATATGTCTTCTGAATTTGAGTATCCATCAACAATTGTCTAATGGAAATTTTGAACTCAATGTCTCATCAACATTTCAAACACAAAATGTTAGAATAGACTTTTTACATTTCTCCCCAAATCAACCATTACTCCAAACATCTGTGTTTCTGTTGAGGGCAACACAGTCCTTCCAGTTAGAACCTTGGCATTATCAGCTAACTAAAGTTGGAAAAATCATTTCAATCCAGTCTGATCTGGTCAAAGTTAGACGTTCTGAGTCATCCTAGTGTTAGTAAAAGCATGCATGAATGACCACTGCTGTTAAAATTAATGAAAGCCTAGAAAAATTAGTGCTTGCACAATATAATTCCTAAACCATTACAAGTCTTATATGGCACTCTGAAGTACAGCACACCAGACCCACAAACACAACAAAAACATTTTGGAATATATAGGAAGCTTCTGGCTCGTGGAACTATCAGCATCTGACAAGTGGTAGGAATATAGTAAATGCTTATTGATTCAATAAGTTATCAGTTCAATGTAACTCCTATATTTGCTATTGAGGCATTATTCTTGTTAGTCCACACCTAGATTCTGACCTCTTATAATTCTTGGTATACCTGTCAAAATTTGAATTCCTTAAACTTTTTTTTAATTAAATACCTTTCACAGTCTGAGCCTGATCAACTTTTCCTTCCAGGACATTTCGACTGGCTTTAAACTGTCATGTCTTGTCATTGAACCTGGACTTTTGCTCTTTGTTAGCCAGAAGGGCTATCTATGACTTCATGAGAATCAAAGGAGCTCACATTCCAAGGAATGTGAATGAAGGAATTCCTCATCAGTGTCTTTTTGACTGGCTGTAGAGACAATGACACTAATCTAAATGTATTATAATATTACCTATTTTACAGCTAGTTTGAATTTGAAGAGGGAAATATGATTATTTTTCAATTAAAAAATAAAACAATTTAATATTTCTAGCATATGTTTCTATGCAGGAATCAAAGTGGTACAATTACAGAAATTAGTCAATCAACATTTCTAGAACTGCCACTCATATCAATCAGTTTGCCTGGAGAGATAAAAAGAAGTAGAAATACCAAATCCATAAAATATTTGGAAGTCAATCTACCAAGGCACATGTAAGATTTAAGTACAGAAACATTCTTTTAAAAATTAAGAATTGTAATAATTTGAAGGATATCCATTGCTTTTGGTTAAGTCTTGGTAATGTATAAAACTGAACACAATGACTAAATTAATTTACATATTTTGAGTTATACCAAACTACACTTTGTAGAGACAGACAAAAAAAAAGCACAAAATTATTCCATAAGAACAAAAGATCTCAGCATTTAACAGCCTCAAAACTATTGCAATCTAATGGTGGATGAGGAGGGAGTGAAACAGGATAAATCAAAGCTCTAAAAATATAACATCTACACAGGGAAAAAGTAAAATTAAGGACAATAACAAACTCAACTATTGGTGCTGAGGGACAGCAGAGTCGATAGTATGACTAAAGTACTACAAGCAGAAAAAGAAAAAAAGGTGCAAAGGATTGAAGATGGAGGTGAGCAAATCATTTATAAGACAAAATTAATGTGGGTCAAGTTCAAGGTTCATAATAACAACACATATCACAAAATCAAGAGCCAAAAAGGACCTTAGAGTTCATCTAGAAACTAGCTCATTTTTCAGATAATGCTACTGATAATATAATGCTATCTATCATCATCATTATTATTATAATCGTTTCAATTATACATAATAATAGCTAACATTTATTTACTGCTTTAAAGCTTGCAAAGCACTTTACAATTATCTTATTTGAATCTCATAATAAACCTTGGAGGAAGGTGTTAGTATTATCCTCATTTTATAAATGTGGAAATCAAGGCAGAAAGATGTTAAGTGACTTGACCAGGGTCACATTGCTGGTAAGTGTCTAAGGCTGAATTTGAACTCAGGTCTGCCAGATTCCAGGCCTAGCATCCTAGTATCTTCCGTGTCACCCAGCGGCATCACCTAACTACGCCATCTAGGTTACATGGCCCACTTAGGTTTGCAAAGTACTTTACATACTTCATTTCATTTGATCTCCTTGGAGGGAAGGAATGCTGCTAGTATTTTCATTTTATACATGAAGGACTAAGGCTCGTGGAGTTTAATTTCCTAGCCCAGCATAATATAACTAAGAGATCCATAAAGCTATATTCATACCTGACCCTTCATGATTCCAAATTTTTACCTACAAAAAACTAAGGCCTAGAAAAGAATAATTCATTTTCCCAAGGTCATAAAAAAATAAATAGGAGATCTGGGATTTCAACTCAGGTTTTCTATCTCTAAATTCATTATTCTACTACATTATACTGCTTTCTATGTGGATGGGGGAGTAGATATGAGATTGAATCTATATATGCAAACATGCATTTTACTTAACAAAGTGCTTTTTTTTTCTAGGAGAAATCAAGAGAGAATAGCTGAAAATTATTTCATAGCACAGAACAGAGGAGGTGACCCAATGAAAGCTTTATAGTTCTATTATTTTAATTCCCACTGCAGGAACCGAAAAAGAAAAAAAATGTCATATTAACCCTAAACTCCAGCTTTTGTCCAATGGAATGGGAAAAGGGGATCATTCTTGGAGATTTCTCCAAGCCTGGGAATCAAGGATAGTAGATTTTAGCAGGAACAACTAGCCTAGGTTCTGAAAAGACAAAGATGAAGCATCCCTCTTGTTAAATCTCAAGAAAAGCATTACTTTTTCTCGTACTTGATAGTACTTCTAGGTTGCTTTGCTTTACAAATTGCCTTATAATTCTTTGCTTCCAAATGTTTCTCACCCAGGAGGTAAGTTAGGAAGAGTGATGGCAGAAGAGTACCGGCTTGCTATGGACAAATGGTACTAAGTCTTAAGTAGCTTTCTTTTCCAGTCTGAGATATAATAAGCTTGTCCCATGGCATGCAGCACTAGGACATGGATTTCTAAACATCCCCTTGTACCCCTGCTTTCTCTACTCCTACATGTCCAACATTATGTTTGGTTTTCTCCAGTGGATGCTTCATCCCTGGCCATTCCCCTCAGTGTTAGTAGTTCCAGTCTTCATGTTCCCTGGCATACTGGGTCAGGAGCAGGAGTTCGCATCCTTCTCGCATTCTCTCCAGCTTTTCCAGCTCTCAGAAATCTCTTCTCCTTCAGAGTCTACTCAGTCTCGCACTATCATCTGACCCAAATCTTTTTTAAAGTTGCTGGCCAGTCTCTAGGTCACTCCTCCTCTTTTCTCAAGGAGTTCAATACCTGGATCATAGATTTCCTTTTCCATCTCACACCCCTTCCTGCTCCATCCTTGGGTTTTTGAACATCAAGACTGATATTCCTTCAAACACACTGCTTCTCAGTTCATCAGCCTCCTCATTCTATCATTGTGTTTATACTTTTAGAATTAACAGTCATTCAAAACTTGCTACCTATTTGATCTCTAACCACAAACTTTCATCTTCACTTACCCCTCTACAAACCATTTTTCCCCTCATGTCCCCCTAAGTCCCTCCATCCTTCTGGATTTATATTTGTATTTTTAATTATTTTAATGTGATTAAAGATCTTTCCCACCCATTGGTGGGAAAGCTTTATTAGGGGAGTTGTTTTGTAGGAGGGGTCCCAAATACCTTTTGTTTGTTCTATTGAGGTATTGGGTCAGAGGGTCATGCCCTCTGGCTCTGAAGAGTGTATAAATACTCTCAGGTGAGGTTTACTTTGAGGCTTAGTTTTTGAAAAAAGCTTTATGTGCCAGGGAAGACTCTGGGAAGATGCTAAGGACCATTCCCCCCCCACCGGCTTTGAAAACCCAGATGTTACTGCTTCCTTCTCTGGTAAAGATATATGTATGTTATTGGTCAGGCAGTGTGGAAGTGTTTTTGATTTTTGATTTCTCTGAAATTTGGATTTTGATTTTCTGTGATACCTGTGCTTGATTAAAGTGATTGTTAACCCCTTAAAAGCTGCCTTTCCTTTTAGAGAAGCAGATCAAAGAACCTGTGGTAGCAAGCCCCCCTGTGTGTGTTGAGGTGCTCACTGATACAGTCATTATCATGCAACATGGAAAAAATGAGGTCTACAGTCTCCACTTTTCTCTGAATTACAGAGAATGCCAAAAACCTAGAGAGTGGTGACAGCTTGAAACCTTGAAGTGACTTTGGATTCCTATTGGAAGAAAAAAAAATCAGGGTTACAGAGTTCAGGAAACATGTTACACTTTGTGGTACTACAGAACTAATAAAAATAAACAGAAATAACGTCACTAAAGTTTAGGCTTTTGTTTTTCTATTAATATTTCTTGCTGTGGGTTATTAAAAGCATTTCAATTCTTGGACATATGGTGACATACAGAAAATAACCTCTTGGAGAGTGTTGGGTTCATCATATTTTAAGAATTAATACTTCAGGTCATGTTAATCAGTTTCTGAAATATGCAGTTTCAGGAAAGCACTTTAGGGAAAAAATCGTGGGCATGACTAATGATGAAAAGAATATGAACTATATTATCCACATACACACACATGAATTTGAACATTACCAAAGTACTTCACCATCTTAAGTATTTAGGAAGTCTTAAATAAAAAATAAATTTGCCTGTTTCACTGAAATTGGGCATCCTTTTTTCAAGCATAAAACTTCAAACTTATTAATTTTGTAGCTATATTTTAAAATGAGTGCCAGTACTGGCTAGATGACTGTATGATAAGTGTCTTGAAACTTCACGAAAAGGCACTAAATTTTTCACAGTATTTGTGTTTCATTTTCAGTGTAATAAAAATATGCCACCCTTTTAATAATGAATAATAGATTCTCAGTTTGATTTACATGCATGGATTAAATGTCATGTTTGAAAAGTTGCTATTTTATTCATACCGAATTTCCCTCCAGTAAAACAAAATGGCACCCAGCTCCTACTATAATAATGATACCTTGCCACATTGATGTATAAAGTTTAACTGGTTGTGATATGCTCTTTTATATTCTACAGGTCCTGAAAGTGGTTGGTCTACAAGAGTGATCTTCATTGAGATTCAATGGATACGGTAGACATATTAACTTCTTGGCACTTCCTAGGGGACAATAAGTGTTGAGAATTAAGCAGATACTTCTCCATACAGTGTGTATATATCAACAGCATAGAAAAGATTAGATTATTTCTATGAAATAGATCCAGCATATATCTATGATACTAAGCCATTAAGCTGAGTTTCCCTCATTATTCCCTATTATACCTGCTTCCTGATGGGAAATGTACAGGTCAACCACCCATACTTTGCACAGTTAGTCCGTTTAGAAGGTCTAACATCACCTTGAAAAGTAAAAAGAAAACTTTTCTGCTTTATACCCAATATTCAAAATTGGGCAGAAGTAATGGGGATCACATAATTTTTATTATTTTTATCAATATAAAACAGATGAGTCTGGTATAAATTTTTCTGTGCTTTTGGTCAAATGTTATATTAATTCAAGTGTACAAATTATTCACATATTATTACAAATATAGCTATGTGAGATGAAATGGTATTAAATCATCTGTTCTTGTTAAAGTGCACAGCCTTATTCTACGGATGAATTGGATATTTTCTGATGATATAACAAGCATTTAAAATGCCATCCTCTGAGTTGATGTCCAAATATGATAGATGTCAAAGAGCTTAATCTACCCAAGAACCTTTCGTAGAATGACTCTTGTTGCCAAAATAATTGTTCCTTAGTTCCCCATTTGCTTCAGCTCTTCCTCTTAATTATCTAGACTGCTTTTTCCCTAATCACAAAACATTTATTTCCGTTAACCTTACTTATCGCCTCCAAAATGAGAAACACAAACTTATTCCAAACCTAGTTTGGGGATAAGACAAACAAAGGAGTCAGGCCAGAAAAAGGAAAATTACTACAATTCAACTCTAGGTCTGTCCTGCAATACCCTGGAAATGACCATACTACGGAAGTCCAATGAGCACAGAAAGGAAGTGTTTTCTCAGTCACAGATAGCATGCCTTCTAAGCTGTCCGTGGTGGGGAGGAAGGGGAGGGAAAAGCTTGGTAAGAGCTCCCCTAGAGAAGTTAAGGTTGCAGGTGAAAGAAGTTTTTGACACCTGGGAGAGTACACAATAGTATTCTGCCATGCCTGAAGGGGAAGACAGAGCTCCAATCCTTATTCCTCCTTCAAAGTATTTTAATTGGAAAAATTGTTCCCAGAAGACAGTAGGTAGCCCACAGAGAATTATGAAAAATAATACGTCACATTTTTTCTTTTCTATTTTCCCCTACATATTTTATAACTGTCCAATAATCTCCAGTGATTCCGAGTCACTTGACAAGCAAGTGCTTGTCAGGTATTGTGCTTGTCATCTACTAAGCAGATAAACAACTGCTTTCCCATGTCTCCCCAATACTATACTGGTGAAGTTAATTTTTTGAACTCAAGTATGTGACTTTAAACTTGCTCCTATTCCAATGTATCTCATTCAATTCCATCAATTCTTCTAGGCAGTCAGTACTTTTGGGGATAAAGATGTCTTGTCTTCCTTCATGATGTCCCCTAATCGTGGGATGTTCTCTCTTAATGATCTCTGCTTGTTCAAATCCTAGCCAGTGTTCAAGGCTCAGCTCAAACCCCATCTCTCCTATCATCTCCAGTTGGAAATGATTCTTGCACCTTCTGAGCCTTCATACTTTGTTCACACCTTCTACGCGCTTACCATGCTTTATTTTTAATAGTTATTTGTACATATCTTCTCAATTTAATTGTATCCTAAGTTCCTTGAGAATAAAAACCCTAACTTAATTATCATTTTTATTTCCCTCAGTGTCTCATACAGTTTGCAATATAAGAAAGCTTATTTTTAAAAAAAGATCATGAATGAACATATTCTTTTTTAACATTAAAGCATTTTTAGAATGTAAGATTTTATTATTACTTATTGTTCTGAGAGGGCATGTGCCCCTCTTAACCTCATAACCCTTCTTGCCAGTATAAACACCTATCTGCCAATCATACTGCCCAGAAACCACTTGTCAGATACTAATCTCTGAACAACTGTTTAATTTTTCTTTTGTAGATTTTCAGGTTTATAAAATTGTAGGGATCATTGTTCCCTAAAAAAAGACTCATTACCTAAAGCTTACAGGTTTAACTCGATACCATCTTAAGCTTACAGAGTATTAGTGCTCAGCAGAGTACCTGGCACATAGTAGGCACTTAATAAATTTTTATTGATTGATTTCTTTTTCTGTAATATTTTGCTCCAAGAGGAACATTATTGCATAATGGCTAGAGAGCTAGCCTACAAACCAAGGTAATTTGAGTCTCATATCCTGTCTATGCCCTAGGAAATACTAAGACTTTAAGCTATGGAGAAGGTGTGTTGGTATAAAGCGTTTTCTACAGCAATTACTTCTTAGATCTAGTCTTTGTTTTTAATGTATTCTGGGCCAAAATTAAATTACACATAAACTCCCTCCTTGAAGACATGTTATCTTATCTCCCTCAACTGAGATCACTAACCTTAGTTAATTCTCCTGGCCAACATATGCGAGTGGCCAGACAATGTCCTATACTCTTCTCTATTTCCTTTCACTAGTCAGTGAAGTAGAAGCCAAAGCTCAGAGTCCCAGCAGGGAGTCGTTAAGAAGATAAGCTAAAGTGTCAACAAGAGTCCAACTGGGAAATCCAAAAGTAAATATGAGGTTAAAATGATAAATAAAGAGACGTGTGTAAAGTAGGAGCTGTTAGGTCAGGGTCAATAGGGGTTCTGTCTTTATTTGGAAAACACAGATTTTTTTTTTTTTTTGGAGAGGATATACTCACTAATTTATTGTGTGTTGTTCAGCTTAGCCACTCCAAGTTCAGTATCAGTTTTTACCAGCACTCAGTCATTCTTTTGTCATGAAAGCTTTGGTGCCTGGGTCATCTCGGAACCCAAACATCACCCCTTCCTTAGATTTCTCAAGACTATAGATACAAGGTACGTACATTTATTATACAAAGAAGTGTTAAATTGAATCTCAGTGGTGGGAACAGGAGTCCCGTGTACATTCTTCTGATCTGTATCCTTTTCAGTCAATTTTTTAGTAAAAAGCCCCATGCCTCCAGTGGGAATACAAGAAATCTTAGATCATTCACACTTCCTGGCTCTGTACCAGCAATGTCAGGAACTAGACAACGTAGCCAAGGATTTTCATGAGTGTTGTGGTAGAAAGACCTCTGAGAGTTCCAAACAGAAGACCATCAAACCTTCAGCTTGATTAATTGAGGGGTGTTTATTTAGGAAGGAGAATGAAGCAGTGAAACAAATATTGTATATGACATCATAGAAGATGGGTTCAAATTCTAGTTCTACCCCTTCAGGCAAATCAGATTAAAATGTAATTTAGAAGTATTTAACAAAATAAAAATGCAATAGAACATAAATCATGCTCATAAATGGTTTTCAAAATGTAGTGGCAGAGATTTTTACATTTGTTCCATTTTCTATTTGAGATTGATACCACTGTTCTATGTAATATTAGGCAAACTATTTAAACCTTGTGGTTTCAGTTCTTTCACTTGTAAAATGAGGGAACTGAATTCCATGGGGGTTTAATTCTCTGTCCAGGTTTAAATCTATGGTTGGGTGGTATCATATTCTAAGGTACCAGCTTCCTTTATATTAATAACAACACTTGATCTTCCATCTATAAGAGCATCTATGTTTGAAATCTTAATGGCACTTGGTTTTCAATCTGTGGACAGCTTTGTCATTGTCCAGTAGAGCTTTCATGGTTATTTACCCAGATTCTGGCATATCTAAGTACTTCCCAATTATAGGCATAATGATATGGAGAGGGCATTTGGGAAAGTGAAAAGAATAGAATTTATGATTTTAAAATGATGTGTTCTAAATAGATTTAGAAAGTAATGTAAAAAACAAAACTCAGTGGTTGACAGTTGGGAAAGCTAATAATCCTGATGAGGAGAGAGATAGAACACCAAAGGTAATGTTTTAATGGGGCTGGGTGGTACAATGGATAGAGAGCTAGTCAAGAAGATTTCTCTTCCTGAGTTCCAATCCAGCTTCAGACATTTGCTAGCTGTGTGACCCTGGGCAAGTCACTTAACCCTCTTTGCCTCATCTTTCCTCATCTGTTAAATGAGCTGGAGAAGAAAATGGCAAACCACCTCAGTACCTTTGCCTAGAAAACACCAAATGGGGTCACAAAGAGTCGAATGAATGAAAAATAACCAAGGAAAAATAGCAATGTTCTAATATCTGACTGTTCCATAATATCCCTAGGAGATGGAATAATGTGAGGTAATGAACAGGGCACTGGACTCCAGTCAGAAGGATTTGGGTTCACATCTCCATTTTTCACACTTACTAGCTTTAAGTTCATAGGCATACATGTGACCTCTCTGAGCCTCAAATTCTTTATCTACAAAATAGGGATAATCATTCTTTTAGCACCTACCTCATGAGGTTGTTGTGAAGCTTAAACGTACTTTGCAAACTTTTAAGTACTGTATTAACATAAGTGATGATTGCTGCCCTCAGCAGAGTTTTGTGTTTAAAAAATGGGAGGCAAGTTGGAATCCATTGGCTGAAACGTCTGTGCATGTAAAGTATCTTGTAGAGGCAGCTGCAGGACTCCTTTGTATGTAGGTCAGCTCCAGGCAATGGGATCATTTAACTTCACTGCTGGAGGTTTAGGCCCATTGCCAAGTGTGACTGGGTATCTTCCAAATTTTCAAATCATAGAAAGATTCAGAGTGGACACCTAAAACCAGGACTGGGTGTGCTGGAGCCAGCTTGAACCCACTCAGGAGAGTGAATTGTTCCATTTCAGTGTGAGTATTTACACCTTGGCAACACATATACGTGTTTAATTTGTTTTCTTGATTCTCTTCAGGGGTGGGAAACCTGCAGTCTCCAGGACACATGTGGTCTTCTAAGTCCTTGGGTGCATCCTTTTGACTGAGTCCAAGGGTCACAGAACAAATCCTTTTTATGGACTTTGTTCTGTGAAGTTTGGATTCAGTCAAAGGGATGCACTTGAGGACCTAGAGGGCCATGTATGGTCTTGAGGCCTTGAGGTCACATGTTTTCCACTCCTTTAGACTTAAGGGAAGGATGAATGAAATGTTAATTATGTAGATT
The DNA here is from genome assembly GCF_028372415.1 of Notamacropus eugenii. Classification (NCBI taxonomy): domain Eukaryota; kingdom Metazoa; phylum Chordata; class Mammalia; order Diprotodontia; family Macropodidae; genus Notamacropus; species Notamacropus eugenii. The sequence continues at coordinate 181,054,841 of NC_092875.1, forward strand.
AATCTTAAAAGCATGTAATGTGTAAATAGTGGATTGACTGTGTGTTTTTTGTTTTGTTTTGTTGAGGTTTTTTCAGAGTTAGCTGTTAAACATTTACTAACACATCACCGGCCTAAATTCTGACTTCTAAGAGAGTGACCCTGTCCATTCTGTCACCCTGAAATATAGTGGATTTGGACATCAAAATGAACTAAAGTAGGCCATTATATCAAACTGGTTACCAACTTCTCTTTCCATTTTTTAGGATACAAGTACAGACTCTGGGGATCAGATTTTACATTGATGTAGGTCATTCCCACTCAAGGCAGTGAGTCTAGGGTTCAAAATCTGCCTTTGAGGGGTGGGGTCAATTCTATAATCAAGAGTTTTCAAAAAACAATAGACAAGGGTCCCTGAGACTTCTCAAAGATCCTGAATTCTGAGTGCTTTGACTTAGAGGACCCAGAAGTCAGGAGGGTTCTGTTCCACTGAGAAGGATTAGGAGTAGCTACACATTCACACAAATTAACCACAGCAAATAGATATATGATGGAGCTATCCCTTGCCTCAGCCCATGCTCAGAAGTACATTTTAGCTCCTCATGAATTGTTCATTTGGTCAGCAAGGATTGTCCCGGTTCAGGAATGACAACTAGCATGGACATAACAAAGGCCAAACTGGCTGGATTTGAGGTCCTATGGCTATAGTTTTAAGGAAAAGTACATTTGGCTACAAAACCATTGAGCCTATAGAGGTCTTAATGAACTGACTGGTACTGGGGGCTCTCATCTACCTACTACCACAATTATTCAGCACTTACTTGTCATATCATCACTCAGCTCCATAAAGCTAGTATTTCGCTGGTTGTACCCGAATTACAACAGGCTTCTTGACTACTGGCCCAGGAATGGAAGTTCTCTTTATCCCTACTACTCATACCTTCCTTTCCCCATGATAGTCAAGGTTTTTCTAAAGAATAAGGAAAATATCAGGGCCTTTGGCATTTGCCAGTTTCTTTCAACAGTCTACAATTAGAATGATAGGATAAAGCAGAGTAGATAAGTCCAAGGAGCAATAATAATTAGAGTAAAGGGGAGGGGGGGTAGGTAGCAGGAGAGTAAAGACAAAAAAAAGGTAAGCATATTGTTCAAAAATCCTAACTAATGAAATACTATGGAATAAATATGTGAGAATCAACACAAATTTGGTTTGAACTCAGAAAAGCAGACAACTGGGAAGCAATATACTAAGCTTATGCTACAGATTTAGCATGAGTTAATAATGTCTTGGCAGTTCCTGATTCAATGCTGCCTTTTATCAAGATGGCCTGTGGCTCTAATTGGGATAGACTGTAAGAGTTGAGGAATTGACTTGACTTGAATGAATGAATGAAAAGACATTTATAAAGCAATTGCTATGTACAAAGCACTGTGTTAAATGCTAGAAATACAAAGAGAAATAGAGTCCCTGCCCTTAAGGAGCTCACATAATAATAGGAAGAGACAGCACACATAGGTTTCAGCTATGAGTTAGATGGAAAGGTCCTATGGTTCTTAAGTTGTAGTGGAACATGGTGATGCATCTTCTTTAATGTCATTTCCATTGACCAGTCTATATCTCTCTCTGATCCTGAACCATTTGAAAATGTTAAGTGGAGAGAATTTTTGGTTGGGAGAACTTTCTTTTCTTGATCTTCAGTAGCTGTGGCTGTCGAGGCAATGGTTACTACAGCACTTGCAGGGAAAGTTGATACATTGGGTGTCTACAAAAATTCATTCCCCTCTATTTGAGTACTGGAATAGAAGCCAGGATAGCAATCTTGGGGAGTACTCAGCAAGAGTTGGGTACTTCTGAGTTTTGGGGCAAACATGATAATCGATGGCAGTGTCAACAACTAGTTTTTGTGATGATAGGAATCGAAGGCCCCTTCTCCTCAATGGTAACTGTGGAGACCCAGCTGGAAGAAAAATCAATAGTCTGAGAGATATTATTCCCAGTCTGGGAATATGTTCATGTTGTCCCGATCTACAAAACCAGTTTCTCTCATCAGTTGCATTAAGTTCCTTCCCACTGACTCCTCTTTTAATCATAGGTTCTGATTTGGTTACTAACTTTTGACCTGCCTATATACACAATTGGTTTTTGGGGGTTTTTTTGTCCTATACGTAGAGGTCCTGGTCCTATAAGTAGAGAGTAGGGGTCAAAGATAGTACCAGTGAGAAATCTGGTACCCGGGTAAGTAGATAAACTATAGGAATGACAGTCCAAAGTTAGAGTAAACAAGATGGCAGAATGGAAGAGGTGATCAGAATCTAAGCAGGTAAATATAGAGAAGCAGGCTTATATCTAGTCAAGTTCATTTCAACAAACTTATTCCAAGGTACTGAGGTGTACTTGGAATACAAAGACAATAACATCTACAACAAAAATAGTCCCTGTCTTCTGTTGGGTTCTGTGAGACCAGAGAAATAAGTACACACGCAATGTTCGAGGAAGAAGAAAATTCTAACAAATGTGGGAATCAGTAAAGATTTCTTATACAAGGCAGTACCTGAAGTGAGTCTTGAAGAAAACTAACAATTCTAAAAGCATAAGGGAGAAGGGAGTACATTTCAGGTATGGAGAAAGATCCTGTGGAAGGGTACAATGATAAGACTGAAAATTCTGAGTTCAAATAGTAGCTATAACACTAGTATGTGGGCAATGCGAAGCACATTATGTGTATACATATATATACACATATATATATATATATATATATATACATATACACATATATAAAGTATAATATGAAATAGGTAGGCTTTAGAAAAGTCAAAGTTAAGAAGACTTTAGATGAGATTTCCAGTTCCAGGAACCAAGATGGTGCAGTGATTGATTGGTAATTGCAATCTCTCTCCCCTTGTTAATTCTTTCTATGATACAAATATAGTTTTGATAATTAAGCCAGGAAGAGCCAAAAGAGAGAAAGAAAATTATAGATCAATTTCTCTAATGAATATAGATGCAAAAATTTTAAATAAGATATTAGCAAAAAGAATACAGCAACTTATCACGAGAATAATATATTACGATCAGGTAGGATTTACACCAGGAGTGCAGGGCTGGTTCAATATTAGAAAAACTATTAGCACTATTGATCATATCAACAACAAAACTAACAGAAACCACAAGATTATCTCAATAGATGCAGAAAAAGCTTTTGACAAAATATAACACCCATTCCTATTGAAAACACTGGAAAGCATAGGAATACATGGAAATTCCCATAAAATAATAAGCAGTATCTACCTAAACCATAATCAAGCATTATATGCATGGAAACAAGCTAGATGTGTTTCCAATAAGATCAAGGGTGAAACAAGCATGTCCATTATCACCACTGTTATTCAATATGGTATTAGAAGTGCTAGCTGTAGCAATAAGAGAAGAAAAAAGAAATTGAAGGAATTAGAATAGGCAAAGAAGAAACTAAGTTATCACTCTTTGCAGATGATATGATGATATACTTAGAGAATCCCAGAGATTCAAGTAAAAAAACTACTTGAAATAATAAACAACTTTGGCAAAGTTGTAGGTTACAAAATAAACCCACAAAATCTTCTGCATTTCTATATATTACTGACAAAGCCCAAAGCAAGAGATATAAAGAGAAATTCCATTTAAAGTTACAGTAGACACTATAAAATTTCTGGGAGTCTACCTGCCAAAACAAACCCATGGAGTATGTGAACAAAATTATAAAACACTTTTTGCCCAAATAAAGTCAGATCTAATTAAGTAGAAAAACATCAGTTGCTCATGGGTAGGCTGAGATAATATAATAAAAATTACAATTCTACCTAAATTAATGTACTTATTCAGTGCCATACAAATCAAACTACTAGACAATTATTTTGTAGAGCCAGAAAAAATAATATCAAAATTCATCTGGAAGAAGAAAAGGTCCAGAATATCAAGAGAACTAAAAAAAAAAAATGCTAGGGAAGGTGGCCTAGCCCTACCAGATCTCAAATTGTATTATAAAGCAACAATCATCAAAATGACTTAGTACTAGCTAAGAAAAAGAGGGGTAGACCAGTGGATTGTGTTAGGTACTCAAGACACAGTAGTTAATGAAAATAGCAATCTACTGTTTGATAAACCCAAGGACCCCAAAAATTGCTGGGAAAACTGGATAACAGTGTGGAGGAAACTGAGCATAGACCAATGCCTGACACCATACACAAGAATAAAGTCCAAATGGATACATGATCTAGGTATAAAGATCAATACTATAAATAAATTAGAGGAGCAAGGAATAGTATGTTTGTCATATTTATGGAGAATGGAGAAATTTACGACCCAACAAGAGACAGAGAACATTATGAAGTGCAAAACAGATAATTTTGATTACACTAAATTGAAAAGCTTTTGCAAACAAACCCAATGCAACCAAGATTAGGAGCAAAGCAGAAAACTGGGAAAGAATTTTTGCAACTAGTTTCTGTGATAAAAGACCTCATTTCTAAAATATGTAGAGAACTGAGTCAAATGTACAAGAATACAAGTCATTCCCCAACTGATAAATGGTCAAAGCATATGAACAGGGAATTTTCAGAGGAAGTAATTAAAGCTATGTATAATCATATGAAAAAATGTTCTAAATCACTATTGATTGGAGAGATGCAAATCAAAACAACTCTGAGGTACCACATCACATCTGTCAGATTGGCTAACATGAAAAAACTGGAAGATGACAAATGTTGCAGAAGATGTGGGAGAGTTGGAGCACTAATTCATTGTTGGTGAAACTGTGAGCTGATCCACCCATTCTGGAGAGCAATTTGGAACTATGCCGAAAGGGTTACAAAAATGTGCATAGCTTTTGACCCAGAAATATCGTTTCTGGGACTTTTTTCCAAAGAGATCATAGAAATGGGAAAGGGTCCCACATATTTATAGCAGCTCTCTTTGTGATAGTCAATAAGTGGAAATCAAGGGGATGTCCATCAATTAGGGAATGACTGAACAAGTTATGGTATATGAATGCAATAGAATGTTATTGTGCTATGAGAAACGATGAACAGAAAGACTTCAGAGAAGCCCAGAAAAACGTATATGAACTAAAGCTGAGTGAAAGGAGCAGAACCAGGAGAACTTTGTACACAGCAACAACCACAGTGTGCGAGGAATTTTTCTGGTAAACTTAGTACATCATTAAATGCATGGACTTAAAAAGTTTCCATTGGATTCTTGAGGCAAAATGCCTTCCACACCCAGGGAAAGAACAATGGAATTGGATCACAGACAGAAACAGACCATTTTCTTTTGTATTATGTTTTGTTTTGTTTTATGGTTTCCCCCCTTCATTTTAATTCTTCTACGTAACATGCGTTTAACAGGAATGTATGTGTAGAACCTAAATAAGATTGTATACAGTCTCAGGGAGGGAGTGAGGAGGGAGTGGAAAAAAATCTAAGATGCATGGAAGTGATTGTCAAACACTGAAAACAAATAAAATAATTCAATAAAAAAAGAAAATTTTAAATGCCAACTTAAACATATTTAGCAAAGTGTCAGGGTTGTTGTTGACTGCAAACTTCTCCAAACAAAAACCTTGGGGAAAGGAATTGCATGCAGATGTACTAAGTAAAGCTGAATACATAAAGATAAGAAAGCAAATCTATGACAAGGTACATTCTTCAAGAAATAATATGGGAAAACTTTAATATTTAGAGTTTCATTCAGCATCTACACATCCCAAACCACATCAAGTGTTAGGCAGCACAGAAACATCTACAGATTTCATTTGAGGCAGCCTATACTCAAAGTTGCCATTTTTCTAATATAGTATTTTACAATGTCACAGACAGATCCGTTATCTACAGTCTCTCAAACATAGCCTGTGAAGGGCCTCTTCATCCTTATTTCTCTCCTTGCCTTCCTAATGAGGAAAGTATCTCTGGATCACTCATCTGTCCCAGGAATAATCAGCGGAGGGCTGTCAATGATGCTAATTACTATGGGAGACTCCTAGTGTCTGAAAATGACACTGAAAATGACTTTCTATTCACGTGAACTTGTGTTGAAATGGTCAATAAAGTTATACATGATTATCAAAAAATAAAATAAAATAACTACAAGTTGTATAAAATGTATGTGAGACAATGTAACAAGATATGCTAGAATTAATATAATTGTGAATAGTAGAAAAATCAAGAATAATTTTTAAATGAAGGGGGGATTCGCTGTTTATGGTCAGGCAATACCAATAAAAATGATATCTCATAAATTAATTAAAAACTTAATGCTATGCCAACAAAGCTACCAAAAAGTTATTTTATAGAGCTAGACATAAAAACAATGAAATATATTTGCAGGAATAAAAGATCAAGAACTCCAAGAAAAAAGAAAGCTAAAGAAGGAATAAAGAAGTAATTAGTCCTTCCAAATTTGTAATTATATTATAAAGGATAAATAATCAAAACTTTTCAAAATTGCTTTTCAAAAAATTGAAAAGTAGATCAATGGAGAAGACTAAATAAGAAAAACTTGGAAACAATCGAACTCCATAATTAATACCTGAAAAGAGAATCCCAAAGTTTTACCGTTGTGTATATCAGCCAAGGTTACGCAGAAATGTCTACATGTAGATACAGAACTCTACAGAAAATCTAAAAATACAAATACAAGGTAGAGATAATTTCGGGTGAAGTACTAGTAGCCCAGAGAGGTTAGGTAAGGCCTTGTGTTGTAAGGGGCACTGGAGTGGAGTTTTTGAGGAAGCTGAGAATTCTAATGAATGGAGGTGAGGAGAAAGTCCATTCCAGGCATGAGTAGAGGTATATAGAAGGACACATAAATGAAAGATGGGTTATCATTTTTGTGAAACGCCAAGAAGGTCAGTTGCACTAAACTGTAGAGTGCATCAAGAGGAGAAATATATAAGGCTGGGTTGGTAGATGCTAATGGGTCAGAGGCAATTGAAATATAATACTTTAAGAAAGTATATTTTATCACATTAGTATCACTTTAGCAGGCCCTAAGAAACAATTACAGTCCTGTTCTTTGTATTTGAAGGAGTTCTAACCTGTCAAAGCTAAATAGCTTACTCTCCTCTAATACCACCACCCTCTTTTTTCATTCCTTGATGAGGAAAAGCCCTCTAAATTCTTCCCTAACCCATTATCACTTAATAAGTGTATAACTTTCCTTTGGGTTTCATCTGGGATTTTAATAATACTTAAAGTTACAAAGAACCATACATCAAAGAATTTTGTTGACATTGGCAGGTTTTCCACCATTCCTATAATGAACCCATCTTCTACTTTCACCTCTACCTTCCACCTCCCCAAAACACACCTATTGAAACTACTGAAGACTTAAGAGATTTGTTAAGAGGAAAGTAAGCAGGTTGGAGAACACTGGATAGATGAGCTCCATCTTTTTCTCAGGATGACTTTATGAAGATCAAATAGGGATCACTCATTCAGACAGTCATGAAGGAGAGTTTCATTTGAATTTTTCATCAGATCATGGCTATCATCTTCCTATTCCCATTCCCATTCCAGATAACAATCAAGTCACATCAAGCTTGCAATCTTACTTTCATAAATAAATGCTTCAGATTAGTAAACTGTCACAAGTGACAACTTTTAGAAAGCTTTTACAAATTCAGCCTTCTATGGCAATAGTAGTATGCAGGTGACTTCAACTCCTCACATAACTCAAAGAAATTGTCATGCTTGCACAGAACTGTTAATGCTGTTTTAGATATTGTACATTGTGCAGAAAGACATGTATTTATATTAGTTCATATGTTCTCTCTGTGGCTTTGTGCATATACATATATAAAAGATACATACATAATGTGTATATAAATAATGTGCTTCTAAGTATTACATATTGGTGTTTAAACTTCCAGAGTAGGGCCTCTGTTCTACTAATTTAGTTAAAACAGAACATGAAAGAAAACTTGAGATGGGGTTGAATTTTATTAGTAGGTAGTCTTCATGAGTTGCTCAATAAAAACGATCAAAAAAATGAATTATTGGATGTCCACCTTTCTGCCAGAAAATCTTTCCATATATATCTAGGAGGCTAGTCTTTAGATGACAGACATGTAATCCTTATTATTCTTGTTTCCTTCCCCATTTTAGAAAAACTTCAGCATGTATGACAATGTGGACAAAAATGCATGGACATGGAATCTGAAAGACCAAAGTTCAAATGTGGCTCCAGACACTCACTAGTTGTATGACCCTTAGCAAGTCTTCTTGCCTCACTTTCTTCATCTATAAAGTAGCAATCATAATAGTACCTACTTTCCTGGGTTGCTAACAATAAAATGAGATGATATTTGTAAAGTACTTGGTACAGCACCTGGCTCATAGTAAGTGCTATATAAATGTTAGCTTTATTTTTTTTTTTAACATGATACTCAGAACTGAACAAAATGCAATGGGTCTGATCTGACCTAGTGAAAACACACCAATATAATTCGTTAAAATCATGAAGTTTTTTTTTAACATAAACCTTTCTAGTAACTCATTCCTGGTTTTTAATCCAAGTATATAACTTTCAGTCTATCTCTAGGAAAGTTCAGTTACCAAGATTGACACTGACCTCTTGACAATTCCACAGACAAGATACTCTCCCTCTCAGCTCCCATCATTCTCTTTGGCTGTCTGTCCCTAATGTCTGGAAGATTTTCCTCTTCCACTCCAACCACTGACTTTCCCAGCTTCTTCTAAATCTCCACTAAAATCTCACCTTCTATAGGAAGCCTTCCTCAGCTCCTTTTAATTACAGTGCCTTCCCTCTGTTATTTACTATTTACTCTGTATAGCTTGTATTATATATATATATATGTGTGTGTGTGTGTGTGTGTGTGTGTGTGTGTGTGTTTGCATGTTCTCTCTCCCATTACATTGTAAACCCTTGGAGGGAAAGGACTCTCTTTTGTCTCTTTGCATCCCCAGTACTTATCAGAGTGACTAGTATGCAGTGGGTGCTTAATAAATATTGATTAATTCATATTAATTAATTACCTACTATGTGATTAGCATTGGACTGGAACAGAAAATGTCATATACGCAGATAAGTAAAAACAAATAATAGAAAAGTTAAGATGTTTGAGAGGTGGCATTTAAGCGGAGTCTTGTAAGAAGAGTTTGGTTGTCTAAGATATAGAGATATGGATAGAACCTGTAGAAATCATTTCTGTTACCAAATGTGTTAGTTTTCCTCCCATAACCTTTTCATCTAGAAGTCTAATAAACATTTCTCTATGACTTCATCTAAATCCACTAAAAATATTGAGCAGAATAGTGTTGAAGAGACTTTTTTGGAGGCATGGAATCTTTCTTCTAAGTTGATGAAATAACAAAATTGCAGAATCTCAGGAGGAAGGACCTCAGATGCTATCAACTTTAACATAAACATATAGAGGAATTCTTTCATGACAGATGCAACAAGAAGCATTCTACTTTTGGACAGCTGTGATGGTGGAATTTTTTCTTTCTCAATCCTTCACTCCTCTCTTGGCTATACCTGACTCCCTAGACTTCTCTTCTATGCCCCAATCATTTTCTCATTCTGAAGATCCCTCCACACCTGCAGCCCTGTTGTCTGATTGTTGAGTTCCTCCAGAACCTTCTTTTTGAGGAAGGACCCTGACTAGCTCCATGCTCATTTATCCTGACTCCATATCTGACTGTCCAGAATTTGATCCATGTGTCCCATATTGGTACCTTCTTACCTACCCTCATTTTTCTTTTTTTTTATATGTTGTCTTTTCCCATTAGAATCAAGCACAGTGCCTAGCATATAATAAACCCTAAATAAAGGTTTATTGACTGTATCTGAATTACATTACATTTAAATCAGCATCTACAACTTCTACACATTGTTCTGGGGCCAAACACAAGAAATGTAATGCTTCTGCTATATCATAGCTCTTTGAAAACATAAACACAATTGTCATCACCCCTTAAATGTACTCATCTCCAGGTTAAAAGCATTCATTTATTTTAATGAGTTAATGGCAGGATCTTGAAGGCCCTTGCCATCCAGGACCTAAGACAATATGTAACACACAGCAGGCACTTAAATGCTTGCAGATGAATCCTGGTCTCCTGATTCTATATACTGTACAGTTGATAAATGTATTTTGTAGAATGCAGCATGCAGAGATATGGGACAGATGGGTAAGGAGGGGAATAATGATAATGTTCCCCTCATAAAAAGAAAAGAATCAAAGAACCATTCAAAAATATACAAAAAGATAGTGTTAGAATTCATTGTGCATATACAGAGATGAGAGATAGATATACATATAGATAGAAAGATAGAGAGATAGATGGACAAATAAATGGTATAAAACCAAGCTATATGTAACAAAGTTTAGCTGAGTTGCCCAATTGGAACTGGTCAGTTGGGTCCCTTTTCGGGCAGCTTAGGCTACTCATGGGTGGTGGTTTGTCCTTCGTTCTTGAAGAGGACCATGACATCTGGGAGATGATGACATGGCTTGCAATTGACTTTTATTTGAGTAAGGGAGGGCTGTGCAGTTACCAGCCTTACTTGCCCCTCCAGAGCCATCTGGGTCCAGGGGCCAGATAACTATCAGGATGACTGGAGATGACCCAGGATGCAGTGGGAGACCTTGGCCCTTTTAAGCTAAGGTCTTTTCAGGTTCTCCCTTTGAGTGAGGCAAGGGGCCTAGTCAGTGAATAGGCCTCTTTAAGAAGTGAGCAGAGGGATGGCCCCTTTAATTAAAAAAAATCAAACTGGGAGAGGAAGACCCTCAGGGTTGCAGGCCGAAGAGAAACAGTTAATATTTACATTCACTCTGAGCCAGGAGGGCCCAAAAAATAACCATCAAGTGATGCTTGGGCAGGGACCTATTGTCCAATCCCTGAGATTCAGAGTGAATTGAATTTAAGGTTTGATCTTTGAGCAAGAAATCTATCCAGTAAGCCCCAAGGTAACTAGGTAGCTTTCAGCCATCAAAATTTACTTTCCTTTGGACAGAGCAACCCTCATGCAAGGAGAGGGGAAAGGAGGGAAGAATAGGGAAGGAAGGGGAAGGAAAGAGAGGACAACAGAGGTCAGGAGCATACAGGAGCTCACAACCTGAGAGTAGGCCTAGCTGCCTGAATGGGGACCCACCTGGCCAGTTCCAGTTGAGCAGCTCAACTCAACTCACCTTCCCTTCCCTTATCATGTGAATGAAATAGGAAAAACACCCACATATACATTAGAAGATATTTTAGAGTTATTAGAAAAATATTCCAGTGCAAATAGGCAACCTTTTTGATGATTCAACCATAATGGATTGACTAATGTTAGAGAGAGAATCCTATCCGGGAATATATGCTTTATATTGTAGCTCTATATGACTTTATGTATACTGTAAATGGGATTGAGCCCGTTCAGTCAACTAGCAATTACTAAGAGACTTTTATGTGCCAGGCACTGTACTAAGTGATGGGGATACAAAAGAAAGCAAAAAACAAAACAAACAAACAAAAAACACTCCTCTCAAGGAGCTCAAAGCATAAAGGGGAAGGCAATATGCAAACAACTGTATATGGAGAAGTTATATACAAGACAAATGGGGAGCAGTCTCAGAGGAAGGCACTACATTTAAAGTGGACTGGAAAAGGCTTACTGCAGAAGATGGGACTTTAGCCAATACTTGAAGGTAGACAGGGAAGCGGAAGGTGGAGGCAAAGAGGGCATTCCATTGTAGGCACTGTCAGAAGAGAGGAAGGTTCATGTACAAGAGATGTTGTGAGTATTGAATCAACAGGACTTGGTAACTGATTGGATACAGAGGATGGGTGAGAATGAGGAATCAAGGTTTTGAACTTCAAATCTGATATCATTACCATTGTGCTACAGTAAGCTATTAATCTCTAAAATCCTAGAATGCAAGTCACCTGGGCCTGGGAACTTCAACTCATTAAAGGCAGCTAAAGATTGTTTTTCTGTGTCCTCACACTTCTGGCCATATTTGTTCCAACCTTTCCAGTCTAGATATCATTCTTGGTAATTAAAAAACAAAAATGAAGCAAAATAGGAACTGAATCGTTATGTTTCCACTGGCCCTAGCAATTCCAAGCAGCAGTTTTATCCTTTTATTGCTTCTCCTCTTCCCCAGCATAATTCAAAACTGCTGTTTGTTGTTTTTATTATCTAACAAGTATGTGTTCTCCACCACAGCCTCTTAACACTATTCTCCTATGACCATTCCACTCTTCTGTATTTATCTCGAGTTACGCACCTTTGCTTTGATCTTTGATACATGTCATTTTAAAATCTGAATTGTTGATGGGTTCTTGTTGAGCCACGTTCATCTCTTGAGATTCTTCCCTTTTTCTTATGTGATAGAAACATTTCTTATTCTATTATTCTAATTTCATTCCTGCGACCCTCCCATCCCTCTGGAGTCATTTCTCTTTAAGAGTTTCCAGACAATGGTTCCAAACCGGATTTACTTGTAATCCTTTTAAATCTACTCTCTTGAAATATATGTAAATATATGCACATATATGTGTGTGTATACATATACATATATGTGTACATGTATCTATACCTTTACATACACACATATATAGTGTATAGGTATAAGTATATAGATATGCATATGCGTGTGTATATGTGTGTATACATATACATACATATGTATATATACATATATGTGTATATATATGTCCCTGTCAATTATGAAGTATGAGATGGAATATTCACTCCTTTGCTGGGTTTCCATCATTTCTACCAACCATTTCTTCCCTGTTGGTCATGCTCAGGATTAGGACATCAATTCCCTTAATTGCATTACCTACTTTCTGAGAAATAAAGTTATTATCCATGCAAACACCACCCAGATATCAATGGTATATAACTATTCATTACTAGGTTTTTGTATGTTATTTTTGCTTATTATTGGTAAAAAGTAATTATAAAATGTAATAATTAAGGAGGAAAATTGAGAGTTAAGGGACAACAGGCACCAAAAATGGCTTTAGTGAGGAATCCAGCTCAGTTATTTAACATCATTTGTAAGAATTAATAATGGGATTTATGTAATACTGCAAGGTTTGCAAAGCACTTTACAAATATCTCATTTTATCCTCACAAGAAACCTGACAGATAGGTTCAATTATCATCCCCATTTTACAAATGAGGAAACTGAGGTACACAGACGTTAAATAACTTGCCCAGGAACCTGAGGCTGATTTTGACTTCATGTCTTCCAACCTCTAGGTTCAGCACTCTAAATTGCTCCTGTTTTCTCTGTACTTGAAGTATGCAATTATAACTTACTTCTAGTCCCAAATCAATGGCTGGATATATATTCAAGTTGGAATGGAGGGATGGGGTCATGTGTGTATGTGTGTGTGTATGTTCCTAGGATCATAGACTTAGATTTAAGAAAAGGACCTTAGATGTCATCTAGGCTACCCCTACCACCAACTTATAGATACAAAAATGGAGATCCAAAGAGTGACTTGCCCAAGGTCACACAAATAGGATGAAAGATATAAGATTTGATTCCAAATTTAGCCCTCTATCCACTTTACTCTTTGGAAAATAACCTTTAGCTTTTTATTTTATCTTTATTTTCTTGTGTATTTTAACTAAAACCAATAAGTTGATGCCATCCACAAATGGCTACAGGATACAATGCCAATTACCACCTCACACAGATACTTTCTAGTAGATATATTTGAGGTTAAATGTGGGTTCTAAAGGGAAGGAATGTCCCCCAGCAAGTCATATTCAAAAGGATCAGTGCATCAGATCGGGCAAAAACAAACAAACACACAAACCAAATAATAACAATAATAGTCTGTTATTACTCATATGTCACCTGTCCCTTTCTCCAGTGTGACAAATAGCCCCAGAAACCCTGAGAAATCATCCCTTGTGGCATCCACTCCCTGTACTTAACAGAATGTCTGAATCTTATGGTAAATCAGCATTGATGCTATGAATGTTATAGACTTTTAATTTTACCCTCAGGTCAAACAGGATATATTGCATTGCTTTGGGGCACAGTGCACACATCTGCCCCATATCTAGCATTTCTTTTTCAGAGAGTACTTACTTTTCATTTCAGTCTTAACCCATCCTTGCTTTATGTGTATATATGAAGGAACAAGTTCCACCTTAATATGACAAGAACATGTAAACAAGCTTGTCATTATTTTGTGGCTTTTATGTCAGCCTTTTCATGCACATAGTGTCATATTGGAAGGCTGAACATAATTAATATCCACAGTAAAGAAGAACATTAGAAAATCCAGGAGTCAGAGCCTTGGTTATACCTCGTTGTAAAAGCAAATCACATCAGATCATACTTAAAGAAATAAATAAGTATCCTTTGTAATATCAATATAGATAAAATCCTACTTCACGATTTTGCTAATTACAGCCAGGTCCCCATTAGCATACAAAAAAGTCCAAAAAAAAAAACTTATGAAGTGGGTACCTTATTTGAATTTAAACTGAGTATTCCCATTGTTCTAAAACCAGTTACCATTTTTATATAATTATAAACTCAAAAAGTACAAATTTGAACATGTGATTGTATCACAAGATTTTTTAAAATCAGAACCTAGTTGTATGCTGCTCTGCTATAAATATTAGCTGCTGCTCATAGTTATAAATATACTGTTGTACATATACCAAAAATTTCATATATCATATGTATATATACATGCATGCACACATACACATATACATATATACATGTATGAGTATATGCAAAATATGGGATGCTAGGTGTTGCAGTGGATAGAGCACTGGGCTTGGAATTGGGGAGACTCATCTTCATGAGTTCAAATCCAGGCTCACTTACCATCTGTGTGACCTTGATCAAGTCACTTAGCCCTGTTTGCCTCCATTTCCTCATCTGTAAAATGAGCAGGAGAAGGAAATGGCAAACCATCCAGTCTGTTTGCCAAGAAAACCCCCAATGAGATAACTGAAAATGACTGGACAACAATAACAATATGTAAATTGTAACCTCTATAAAATGCATTTTATGCATATACCTATGTGTTTGTACATGAGAGCATTTGTGTAACTATTTCCATTGTCCATAAATACTACAGTATTTAATGCCTAGCTCATACAACTGTCAATCCACAGAAAGTCTTTAGCAGAGTGACTGACAGGTAGAATTGACTTCTTAGTATGAATACTCAGTGTGACTGGCTAGAACCCAATGGAATGAATAGGACTTTGAATAACAGGAATTATTTTCTGAAACAAATATTCACAATCAGCTTCCCTTACCTTCCTGTCACAGTCTGTTCTGAGTTTGCTTCATTTTAGTACTTTTTCTTTATTAACGATTATACAATATTCTAGTTAGTTTCTTAAGGGATCTAGAATTTTTGCCAGGTGTTATCAGGGGATAACTCTTATTCAATGACATTTTGTCAGGTTCCTAAAGAATAAATTTTCCTTGACTGTGGCGGTAGGTAATTATTTTGTTTGCCTCTGACACAAGGGAGGGAGATCTTGACTTGTTATTTCAACATTATTCTAAGATTTCTGTTTGTTTATTCTTGTTTGGCAGGGGAAGAAATGTTTTATTGTCTGAGGAACTCTTGGCTTCTATTACTCACTAAGGAGTTCAAGCAGTTTTCCAGAAACTTTTTCAGCTTTTTCTTCTAGGATTTCTCACAATTGGCCACTCTATACATTAAGGTCTCTGTCTATTTTCCAGAAAAACAAAAACGAAACCTTTTGAATGTTCTAGAGAGTGGTGGAGGTGGAGGGGTAGTAGCTACTTCTGTTAGATTCTTAAGATTTCTAAGTCTTAGTCTATAAATAGGAAGAAAGCCCAGGGATGTGCAGCCTCCCATGTATCTGAATGCCCCATAGTCCCCCACTAGAATTCTGACTTGGCTCCACAGCCCCTGTTCCTCCAAGTGCTCTTTGGAATTGCTGTTCAGAAAAAGTGACAGTATCAAGTCCTCAGCCACAGAACGGTCTAGTCATCATGAAATAAATCCTAAAGAATCATTCTTTAGGCATTGACAAATCCAATAATTAAGGGTTTGGAGTATGAGATATTGAGAAGAAAAATAGATTTTGGATAATTTAGGGGAGAATTCTCATTCCTAGAGAGGTGATTTTTCCTACAGTAGACATCTTTGAGTCTATGTGAAAGTGCATTAAGCAAAACTGGCAAGTTGTTTATTCAGTCCAATTTTTTAATACAAATTTATTAAGTGCCTACTCCATAAGAGGAACTATAGCAGGTGCTAGTAATAAAAAGACAAAAACTAGATTGTCCCTGTCCTCAAGGTGCTAACAGTTTAGCTGATAGGAGGGATATGTTCACAGAAAAATAAATATATATTAGATTGGGGAAGTAGGGGACCACTAGACTTCAAGAAAGTAGTGACATCTTAAGTAAGGGTTGAAAGAAAATAACGATTCTGATAATAGGCAATAAGTAAAAATGATTAATTTCTTAGAATACTGTCTATTTTATTCATATCATTGTAAGCTAAAAATAAGTTCAAGTATCTTATCTAAATTGTCCCTCATGACACAATTGTTTATTTTGGACAAAATTAGGTACAATATGGGATGCTGCTACATAGCTAACTTCAATATGTTTTTAACATTTCGATGTTTCATGTACGGGTCTTACTTTCAGAATTCTTAAAACATCTAACGACTTTTCTTCCACAAGAAATTTGCCTTCTACATTACTGTCAAATACACGTTAGGGTTGGGGGACAGGGGAGGATTCCTGCAGGAGGAAATTTGGGGATAATGAAAGTTGACATTGACATATCTCTTTAAATTTTGCAAAGCGCCTCACACAATAATTTCATTAAGATCATTACAGTCCCTCATTTTACAGCTAAGAAACTGAGATTCAGCAAGGTTAAGTGGATATTATCACCAGCCCTTTGAGGTAACTATATCAAATAATATAATATAACTATATCAAATAATATTTTAAAGTAATCAATTAGTATTACTCATATTTTACAGATAAGGAGACAGAGAGATTAAGTAACCTGAGCAAGGTCACAGTGCTAGTGTCTGATAGGATTCAACCCTAGGTCTTCCTATCAGTGGACAAAGAACTAGCACAAGAGCGAGGAAGATCTATAATCAAATCCTTCCTCAAAGACTTTCTAGCTCTGTAACCCTGGGCAAGTCACTTAATTTCTCTTTACCTCAGTTTCCTCATCTGTAAAATTGGGATAATAATAATACCTACATCCCAGGATTGTTGAGGATCAAATGAAAATTGTAACTGTAAAGCTCTTAGGACCATGACATTGAGTGAGCACTATATAAATGTTAGTTTTTGTTATTGTTACCCATATTATCTTTCAGAATCAGGAAACATACCATTCTTGACTTATTAGATATTCTACTGACTCTCTGAGATTCCTAAGAAATCTATTTTTACATAGGGAAAAACACTCAAGGAATATACTTTAGGGAGGCAGTATGTCATAACACAGTCAGACTCAGGATTAGGAAATTGTGGGTTTTGTAATGTCCTAGACATTTGTTAGCTATATGATTCTGGGCAAGTTTATTTACCTCCTCTCAAAAGATTCTGCAACTCTAAAATGGGGATGATATCACAGAGTTGTTAGAAAGCTCAAATAAGATGGAATACACAAAAGACTTGGCAAATTTTAAATGCTTTGTATGAATATCAGCTGTTAATACTGTTGATTTCCTCCTATTGGATGTTCATAAAGTCTCTTCGATAGACTACATTTAATTATTTAGTTTAAATGGTACCAAATATGGTGGTCATACCTTATGTACATCAACATAACTGTTAGTGCTAATATTTACTCAACACTATGCAAATAAGTATTATTTAACCATTTAAAATAATGAGGCCTAAGATAATTCCCTGTTCATCTGATTTTCCAAGTTACCTTCTACAAAAATACCCATTACTAGTAATAACATTGGTAAAGAGGATTCCACTTTGTAGAGTAGAAAATACACTAGGATATGAGATATGCCAATTGAGTTTTTAATTCCAACTCTTTCACTAATTAGCTGTATGACCTTGGGCAAGTCATTCAATTCCCCAATCCATAGTTTCCCTACCTGTAAAATAAAAGGAGTTGCTGAAACTGGATGATTTTATGATCCCTTCCATCTCATAAATTCTGGGATGTCTAAACTCTTCTGACATAGAAGAAATAGAGTACAAAATCCAAATATTATGTTCATAGACATTATTTCTAGGGCAAAAAAAAATTGCTTTTTTTTTAAAAAAAGGTTTCAGAATGCCTTCATCTCTGACCTATTTTTAAAGTCTGCAAAAGCGCAATCTGTCAACTAAATGTACAGTTAACCCCCAAATGAAAACTTAACATTACAGAATAAACAAGAAGGATAAATCATAGTGTATGACTTCATACTTCCTTTGGTTCCAGAAATTCAGCCTCAGCTTCTTTGTGATCATGATTTGATACTTATGCCATTCTTTGTTCATAATTCAGTAGGACCTCACTAATTTAGGCTAATTATAGAGGACAGACAGAATTAAAGGAGACTTTTAAAGAAATGAAACTTTTATTACTTTCAAGCATTTACAATAACAGAAACTACCAAACAAGTGGTGGCAGGTATAAGTCCTTCTGGATTCACTTTAAGGGAAGAAATGATTTCATTATCATTTAGCACGTTAATCATCTCCTGGACATGAAAATCACAAAGGTATTTCAAGGCAGTTTGTCTTTTCCTAGGTTAAGCATTTACTGAAAATTCACACTATGGATTTGTTTACCAATTTTTCTCTTATGATATATGCAAATACAAAAGTTAGCCCTTCCACCCTTTCAATGAACCTTATGTTGTTGCTCAGTTATTCAGTCATTTCCAACTCTTCATGACCCATGGACAAAAGTTCATAGGATTTTCTTGGCAAAGATACTGAAGTGGTTTGCCATTTCCTTCTCTTCATTATTACAAATCTATGACACTTTCCAAATTCATGAAGTCCAAAACAAGGAATTACTGTAGTTAAATATATTTCACGTGTAGATCTCTAACAAATTCTCATTTATGTCTTGAAGGCAGTGAAGGAATATAAAAGACAGAGTTAGAAGTGCATCCGAGGCAAGAGTGGACAGTCGGTGTCAATGTACACAGAAAAAAGATGGTGGATACTGTGTGCAGAACAGCAAGAAGGCCAGTTTTTCCAGATCCCAGGTGGGAGAAGGGGAATACAGAGGAGAAAGACTGGAAAGGGAAGGGGAGAACAGCTTGTGAAGAGCTCTGAATGTCAACAAAGGAGTTTATTTTTGATCATCAAAATAATAGGGAGCAACTGGAGTTTGACAATTTGTTTTCTACGTGCCTTCTTTGGTGACCCAAACATAGAAAATACATAAAGTGAACAAATTCTAATCAGTTGAATTATACATATGTATTGTACATGTGTGTATGTATTTTTGTATGTATATATATACAGATTACATACACATACTATACATATACACATATATTTGTGTAGATATAGGAACGTATTAGTTTGTGTGTATATATATATGCTTAGGAATGTATTTTATGCTTAGAAACATATATGTGCACATATACACATAAGAGTTAAGGAGACCTGATTTCAAATTCAACCTCAGAGATTTATTATGCATGTGACCCTAGATAAGTCTTTTCATATGTTTGCCTCAGTTTCCTCATCTGTAAAATGGGGGTAATAGTAGCATCTACTTTGCAGGGTTATTGGAAAGATCAAATGAGAAAATAATTGCAAAGCCCCCAGTCCAGTGTCCAGCTCATAGCAGACATGATGTAAATATCAATTGCTGCTCTTATTGTTGTTTTTGTCATTATATACATGTACATAGTGTATGGCTGCATATGCATATGTACCCATGAATATATCTATATCTATCTGTATTTATATCCATTTATATATGCATCTCTATGTGTGCATACATAAACATATATTATATGTGTATATATGTACTCATGTATATATTTTTGTTTATCCATATTTATTTTACAGCTATAGAGCTGTACTGGTACAAACATGTATACATATACTTAACTGATAGATCCACATTCATATGTGTATTGCTGTGTATATGCATATATAATTATATGTGAATGCATACACATACTTAATACTTGTTCAATATAAAGAAAATAACCAAAAAGATTAAGGTACCCAAACTATAGCTCCTGAAAGGAAAAATTTATTTGAAAATCTGTAACATAGTTGGAAAATAGGAATGAACAAATAGAATTACAATAACCCTGACATACATTGACATCTGTGTTTATTTATAACACTCTTGTTTCTTACTCAAAAGTGATATTGACATAAGCATAGATATACCAGGAATAATGGGAAAATATGACTTTAAAACAACTAATATTAATACAAAAAAATTAAATTTTTATAATGCAAGAATTTAATTATTTAACCAATAAATACAATGAAATCTGTCTAGATTTGTCAGTCTCAAGGAAACTACATATATTTTTGTACTATATATTGTTTTTACAGTAACAATAATTCACAACTATATTGTGTTTTAAGACTTGCACTGTGCTTTCCTCACACTAATCCTATGAGGTAGCTAGTGATATTATCTCTACTTAGTATATATGAGAAATTGAATGTAAACTTTAAAGGAAAGGCTTTGCTTACCATATGTAGGCTTTGGTTGACATATATTCCCACATCATAAAAGTTTCCTTCATGACTGATGGGTTGTGTTCCATTTCTTGGCTGTTCTGGTTTAGACCAATGAAGAGTACAATTTCCAAGTCGGTTGAGTAAAGAAGCCTTAAGGAAGTAGGAGCCTTTAGGCACTTTGTCTTTGATTCCTCTCAGGCATTTTAATTGAATTTGAATATGGTGAGGTTCTTGGGTTCTCTCATCCTAAATAAAGGGCTAAGTTATTGAATTTGCAGCAGTTGAGTCTGACCACACAATATACACAATAACTTGCTCAAAAAATAATAACAAAAAGTCAGAAAGATATTTTTTCTATCTCTAATTCTGTCATTAGAAATGATAAGCAATGAACACACTTGGTATAAAATTAAGGAGTCAAAGGGCATACTTGATTATAGGTAAAAGAAAAAGTTTATTTTCTTCAGCTTGTATTCTAACAAACTCAGACTCCAAAAGTCATCAGTTTGCTCTAATAAGACAGAATTCTCAGGAAATCAACACTTCTTTTTAAAAAACCAACAACAAATCAGCATACCTTCAAAGACATGGATGATGGGTGACATGACCACTAAGCTTCAGGCACATAGCTGGAAACATGGCAGCTATCGCCTATTACAATAATTATAAGTCCTGCCAAGGTGATTAGTGCTTATAGCACAGGGCAAATTTGTACCTCACCTTATCAGATAATTTAATATTCTTCTAAAAATGTAGTAAGTCGATATGCCCCATAGGGATCAAGGGGGAGAGTGGGAGGAGGGAAAACATTTGTATTTGCCTGAGACAAAACCTTGTAAGCACAAAATTCTATGCATGAAGCATATGTATCAAAATATACTTTATTGGATATTTGAGCTACTCTGTTAACATTTTGCTGAGACAAATAGGCCATAATTGTATTTGTGAGAGAGGTATACAAATAGATGAAGCTTTTATTAGGCTAATATTGTCGTAGATAATCAAACCAAAACTCATTTGAGATTGTAAAATTACCCAGATGTCTTTAAATCACATTTTCTACATTTAATCCTTTCACAATGACATGACCTGGAAGAATCCCTCTATCACTTCATACTTTTAATATGAGCCAAAATATTTCATTTGGGGAATAAGATTTCTCCCTTGACCACTACAGCTAGCAACCCTGCCTGTTAACCTACAGCAGACAATAATCTCTTTTTTTTAATCCTGCCTGGGATATATTTGGGAAGAGATAATATGCATTTACATATAGATAGATGGCTTCTGGAATTAAATCAAGGACTTCAGTAAACAGTTAAAGTGGTTAAACTTCTATTGCTTTTCATACAAACTATACTTAACAACTAATCAGAAGGACAATTATTTTCCATTTAATTAGAATATCTTAATTAACAATGAAGACTTAACCTTGATATTTTGGTTTCCAAAGTATATATAAAAAAATTAACATCATGTGAATAAATAAGACAATCTTTTTAAACCTCAAGGCAGGATTACTGATGCAGGCAGACTTAGTTATTAAACACATTCTAAATTAAACGCCTCTATGAATTTTATACTGAAATATATTTTGATAGTTTTGCATGCCAAATGTGACATTTTGTATTTGAGATTCATCTTCTGCAGTAATTTTGGAAATGTCATACAAACAAAGATTTTGTCATTTACCAATGGAATTACTATGCATGGCCGGTTAGCCATCTCTTTTCTGGCTCTTCTGGTTGTTTCAAGTCAGCAAGCCATAAAAAATCTTTATCTCTCTGAAACACAGCAATTTGGAAGATAATGGAATGGTGACTGGGGGGCAGAAATGCCAGTCTGAGGAATTATACCACAATCTCTCTTGCATTTACAACCTTCCTCAAAGCGAGTGTCAGTGGAGGAGGGAAAGGAGAGTGAAGATTCATCACATCTCAAGCCTTGTCTCATTTGCATGGTGGCATGGCTGTCTCCTTGCCTCCTGCAAGACTTCTCTTGGATAGCACTGTCAAACTTCTTGGGAAGAACTCTAGTTCTAATGGCTTTAGACATTCTGCTTAAGCATATCATTCTATTGGGGGGGGGGGAGGGGAGGAGGAAGGAACACATCTTAAGATCTGCTAAAATCCTCTGCATAAAAGTGGCCAAGGGGATGGGAGTTGGGAAGACAAATAACAATGCGTGAGCCAATTGATACAATTGATTCTATCCTTTATCATCTTCCATCAGAGTAAAGAAGACCAGTGGTAGAGAGCCTCACCTTGCAGCAAGGTCCCATCATTTTCTTTAATTCAGGAGGCACATCCGTGGCATGGTCAAATGTGGCTACAATTTCCTTTTGACCGATGTCCATCAGTTGACTTATTGCTCTGCATCAATTACAGAGAGAGAGGGAGAGAAAGGGAGATAGGGAGGGAGGGAGGGAGGGAGGGGAAAGAGGGAAGGAGGGAGAGGGAGAGGGAGAGGGAGAGAGAGAGAGAGAGAGAGAGAGAGAGAGAGAGAGAGAGAGAGAGAGAGAGAGAGAGAGAGAGAGAGAGGAGGGAGGAGGGAGGGGTGAGAACTTGACAATGGAGTACAATGCAAAGTGTTTGCCTTGGGAGCTACAATAAGATTTAATATTTTGCTTAAATGTGTTATCAGACTAGCTGGGAACCAGACTAACCTATCACTCTGGGGCTGTTGTTTATTGAAATTCAAGCAGGGAATTGAAGGCAAGGGGCACAAAGCATTAAGTACAATTGTCTGCTTAACAGTAGGACTAAGGCTTGCTGCCTGATGGCTTCCCATTGTATCATAGTGCCCAATGCTTTTGGAAATAATTCAGATGATTCTTTGGGATTTTCACTCAAATTTACCAGAATCTAAAGTACTTAGAATCATGAAAGTTTAGAGATGAAAGTCTTCTTAGGATTCATCCGATCTAATATGCTTATTTTACAGATGAGGGAAGTGAATTGTCCAAGGTCATGCAGATAGCAAAGGGCAGAAAACACTTCTTTTCACCAATTTGCAAGCATCCTCTTTATTTTTTACTTCTTTGGACCAGATCTGCAAAGAAAATCAATGCAGATCTCTACCTGTTCTTTACTTATGAGTGTTACCTGGAGCACAGAGAGGTGGTGATTTGCAGGGGGTTGCACAGGCAACATGTGTCAGAAGTAGTCCTTGAGTCAGGCTCTTCTGGCTAAGGTTGCCTTTCTATCTACTAGTCACCTGACCTCTCAGAAAGGTCAGTTAAAGGAGCATCTGAAAACAATCACCTAAATAGATAAGTAGCTCATAGTGCCTAAACTTTTCTCTTAATGTAATGGCCAGGGTATAAGATTGATTCTTTACTCTCCCTATATCCTCTGGGCTCGTCTTTTGTTAACATTTACAGGCTTTACCCAAGGTCCTTTCTCATTGTTTTATTTGGTGGTAGGTTTGTTTTTTTTTAATTTGTCCATTTGTTTGTTTTAAGCTACTAGAAAGTCATGACAACTTTAAGCTGATTCCCCAAATTCATTTGAATTAAGAAGTACCTCACATTTCACTGCTCCTGAACTTGAACTTAATGCTAACGACAGAGCCATCTGTGACAATGACTGTTCTCCCACCAGAGGAATGGCCTGTTCAAGTCTTTGAGCTCATTTAGTTTCTTGTGATGGAAATGATTTCGCTTAATTTGGTTAGAGCTACATTGACACAAGGGTTCATTAGGACACCCATTTGCTTGCAATTCAATTTCAAATTAAATACACTTTGTTGTAAATTTTATTACTTTTAAACTACTGTATCTATTGCCTTTAATGGCCACTAATACACAGTTATGAAGGTAAACAGATTTCATTACTGAGCATCAAACATTTTAAGTAAACACAATAAGGGTTGGGTTTTTTTGTTTGTTTGTTTGTTTCATATGTGCGTGCAAGGATTTTTTGGAGTTTCTTTCAACAATGTCCATGAAATAATTCCATAGCTACTGGTAAAAATGTCCTAAACACTCATTTCATGTAATTTAACATTAGCCTTCTTGGAGAAAACTTGAGACTGAAAACTCAGATTCCTTAGTCACAATCTCAGTTTCCCCACTGACTATTTGACTAAATTCACCCTGAAGCACATCACTGGGGCAAGAGACATCAGGTGCATCATAGCAGGAGATATGGAAGCTGACGCTGACTTTGTCTGCTATAGGGCGACATTAAGCAAAGAATTCCTACTGAGGTAGTCACCAATAAAGCCTAAACCCGAGTGGGGAACCTGTGATCTTGAGGCCACATGTGGCCTTCTAGGTCCTTGGGTGCAGCCTTTTGACTGAGTCCAGATTTTATAAAATGAATCCTTTTATCCAGAAGAATTGTCTGTCGTGAGTCACTCACGTGTACATTGAGAGATGGCATTGTGCAGGAAGAGCAGAATGCCACGTGCTAATAATAATAGTAAACAGATAGCACTTGCCTAGCACTTTGGGATTGTCAAAGAATTTTACAAATATTTTCTCATTTTTTTCTCACCACAAACCTAGGTGTTATTATTATTGCCATTTTACAGATGAGAAAACTGAGGCATAGTGCCTGGCACATAATTTTTGTTTAGAAATTTCAGTTTTGTCCAAGTCCTCATGACCCCATGGGGGGTTTTCTTGGCAAAGACACTGGAGTGGTTTGCCATTTCCTTCTCCAGTTCACTTTACAGGTGAGGAAACTGAGGCAGAGGTAAGTGACTTGCCCAGGGTCACACAGTCAGTTAGTGTCTGAGGCCAAATTTGAACTCAGATCTTTCTGACTCAAGGTCCAAAACTCTATCCGCTGTGCCTCCTAGTTACTTTATGACACATAGTAAGCATTTAATAAATGTTTATTGGATTGGATTGAAGAAGTCAGAGGTTAAATGATTTGGTCAAGGTTGCATAGATAATAAGAAACGGCATTTGAATTCAGGTATTCCTGATTCAATCCATTGAGCCTCCTACTCCTTCTTTCAGGAACTAGCTAGACGACCTTGCCTTACTTACTACTACTGCTCTTGCTGCTGCTCAAGATGATGATAAAGATGATGATGATGAAGATAAAGAAGATGATGGTATTCTGATGATCACATAGCATTTAAGTTTTACAGATCTTCACAGTTGAGCCTCTTGACAGTGATCTGAGTATGTACTAGGATTATGAGCTCCTTGAGGGCAAGAGCTACTGCCTTTCTTTCTTTCCCTATTATAAGTTTATTGGGCACATAGTAAGTAGTTAATAAATGCTTTTTAATTGAATATTACTATAGGTATTATTATCCGTATTTTATTGATACGGAAACTGAGGAATCAGAAAAGTTAAGTGAGATCTGTCCATAGCACACAGCTGGCAACTATGCGGTAGAATCTGGACCTGTGTCTTCTTGACTCCACGTTCAGGGTCAGTTCCCACTGTGACTTCTTAGCTTTATATCCTGGCAGGCATTTTTGGTAGTATTATGTAATTATGACCAAGGCAATTGAAGTAAGCAGTAGAAACCATGCTACAGAAGTTTCATCATAGAACAAAAGTTTCATTATATGCCCTGAAATAAAACCAAGTCATCTCCCAGTCACCACCCATCTACCAGGGCAGGCCCTCTCTGCCAGGAATGAAGATAAAGTTCTAAGAACTGAGAAATAGTTACCAGTATAGCCTTTAGGAAGAGCTCAGATAGTGTTCAGTTCATTAAATTGAGCTATATTCAGTCTATAAATATATATTTTAATATATATTTTCAATTTAAGTATATATATACTTACATAATATAGTATATATTATATGTTATGTTTATATATATTTTAATATGATATATATTTTTTTAATTTAAAAAGCAATATGGCCCACATTAAACAACCTTGGATATGACATGTGAATGCCTTCTTGAAGAACTTCTTCCTTCTCACATTTAGATTCCTGCAAGAAATAAAATAGAGATACAAAATAATTTCAAATGCTACTTTAAATATCTATTTGAAAAGTAAGCATAGTTTCAAAAATTCTGAGATATTTTTATTTTCTACTGAGACAGATATTAATCATTTAGGCATCATATAGGACATGTACATATGACCTGAATATCTATCTTATTTATGCTATGACACTCCTTGTATGAAAATTACCTATGAGAGGATGGACATGCTCTTCCTGTCTAAAGAGGATATTTAATATAGAGTCTGGAAGTATCTCTAACATGCAAATGAAATTGTTCAATCAATTAACTGAGCCAAGTTAATACCTATTACCCCACCTACAATTTAAAAAAGAATACCAGATTCATGTAGAACTGCATTGGTACTGTAAAGAGGGAGAGAACAAAGATGTAATTAGAATCATGCCATGTTTCATACCATAATCCTTACCCAGGATACTCTCCCTTTTCCCTTATGCCTATCTTAAGCTAATTCATCATTCACATCATTCAAGACCCAATTCAAGTCTCATGCCCTCCATTAGGCTGTTCTCAACAACTAAGGTCATCATCATTTCCTCCTTCACTAGGACCCTAATGCATATATATTCTATATCAAGTAATTTAATTATATATCACAAATATGTATATATAAATATATATTTTCACATATATACATGTATATATTGTGTGTACATGTGTATATATATATATATATATATATATATATATATATATATATATATATATATATATATATATATGTATAGACATATGCCTTTTGGACTATTGAAATTAGCCAAGCTTACTCAAATAGGTTTTTGTCTATTTTTAGAGAAATATGCAAGGTTTCCTTTAATGTTTTAGTGTTCTTGGATGTATGCTAGACTACCTGTTCTTAGGAGTTCAGTGATGAATTTAGCCCTGGAAGTCCTTGATGAGAATAAACTTAGAAGCATAGTCTTTTGAAGTGAAAATGTCATTAGAGATTGTGTAATCCAAATTCTTTTTTCCAGAAACTGAAATAAGAACTTAGGTTCATAAAGGTAGAGATATGCACCAAATTCATGCAACTAATTATCATAGTCAAGACTAGACCTTGATTTCCCAGTTATCAGATGATGTCAACCTTCATCCTCATATCACACTGACATAACTTCTCTCTTGATACAAAAATGACAAGGGTGAAAGAACAGTTTTAAAGTCCAGCTTTTAAGGAAGATAGATTCTATCTTCCATCAAATTCACATCTATCACAGAAGCAAGCTGATTATAAGAGTAATCTAGTAAATCTACTATTAATCCTTTATCATTCTTTCTTTCCAAAAATCTTTACAAAGAACATTCAGAAATTGCTTTTGTTTATGCTAAAATTGGACTTGTTGAAGGAATCAATTTCAGGACACTACCCCTCAACTATAATTTTCCACCCATCTATTATCTTCAGTTATTTCCACTGTGGTCAAAATTTTGTTTAAAAAAATTGTTATCCTTTATATCTTCCTTTAAAGCATAAAGACGTTTCACTCCTTTTAGTTCAGATAGGAGGAGAGCTAAGTATATTCCTTCCTCCCCAATACTTTTAGATTATTCTTCTATTATTATCCCTCAATAATCAGTCAATAAGTATTGATGAAACACCTACATGAAGCTAGGCACTGCACTAAACTTTCCGAAGCAGTATGTGCAGTTTGTTTCTGCCATCTACTTCCCATCCTTGTTGCTGACTTCAAGAACATCCTTCCAACCTGCTTAATGATTTTAAGATCTGGTTCCCAATCTTCCACTCTATATACTCCTTTGTCATCCTCTGAAGATATATTTGTAGTAGACATAGATATATGGATATATATATGTATGTATGTATGTATGTATGTATGTAAAGAGAGAAAGAGAGAGAGAAAATGAGAGAGACAGAGAGAGACTACCTATCTAAATATGTATCACACAATTCTACCTTTCTAGCTTCAAGACCCCCTTCTCCATTCTACGTCAACCATCCACTGTTATACTCACACCCTACACCACATGATAAAAAGAAAATAATCAAGATTATGTTCAACTAAGCAGATAGAAAGAATAGCAGTTGAAAAGTTCAAATATTTAGGGAATTTCACTAAGAAATAAATCAGGTTTCCAAGATGTAGGGTGAAATAGGCTAGGTGAAGTAAAGTAGGCCTGGAGAAGAGTAGGTCTTATTAGAATAAAATAGAGATTCAGGAAGAGATTTTATGGTTTATTTAGTGCTGTACAGTAGGAAGTGAATTGTCTCTTGAATCAGATGCAAACCTTGTCACTGACTATGTGACCTTAGGCAACACATCTTATCTGTTTGGGTTTCCTGTTTTCTCATTTGTAAAATGAAATTTTGAACCAGATGGACTAAATCTATATAGCTAGAGAGATAGATAGACTAGCACCTCTGGCACCATATCTCTGATCCTATGATCCTACTCGCAAACACTATCTTCAGTACTCTTCTCATTCCTCTCCACTATCTACACTATACATCATAAGCTACCTCATCCTCTGGCAGGTATGCATTGTCAACCTAAAGCCTTAGTTCCTATATCATTAGCCTTCTCCATTTTTATCTTGGTGTTTCTGAATACTTTTTAAAATAGTCACATAGTGCTCCTGATGAAATTCACAACAAATTTATGTTATCTAAGCTCAATAGACCTTTACCTCCACCCAGCAATCCTTTTCTTCTTTGATGTTTGATGCTCTATCACAATCTTAATAGAAGCTATTACAAAATTCCTTTTCTTTCCTTAAAATACTTATAACACCTACCTCTCACTTTTTTTTAGCTTAAGACTTAACCTCCTCCTTTACACACTGAAGCTTTTCTCTTTTCCCTGACTTTACATCTTAAATCTATTCTTCACCATCTCCCATTCTGTTTCCATTGTTAAATAACCTGGTTAAGAGATGGGTCTCATACACTATTGGCAGAGCTATGAACTGATGTAAATATTCTCTTAAATTTTTTTTGAATTAAAAATGCCACTGAATTTTATATATACCCTTTGCTCCAGTGATACTACTACTAGACATATAATTCAAAGAGGTAAAATAAGCAGCAAAAGATCCCATATATTCAAAATTGCATCATTTTTATCATATCAAAAAACTAGAAACAAAGTGAAAACCTATTGGATGAGAAGTGGCTAAACATGGTGGTATATGATATCAAATATTAGCAGAATGTATTAGAAAGCAAAATCCAACAATATGTTGTTTACAAGAAACACACTTGAAACAAATGAAACTCACAAAGAGTTAAAATTAGGGGTTGAAGAAAAATCTATTACGCTTCAAAAGTAGGGGTAGCAATTATGATTCAGAGAAGATAACACCAAAAATAAATTTAATAAAAGAGATAAGGAAGAAAAGTAAATTGTGCTGAAAGGTAACATAGATGATGAACTGATTTAAATACTTAATGTCTATTCACATAATAACATAGTTTCTATGTACTTAAAGAAAAAATCAAGTGAATTAAAAGGGGAAATAGACAATAAAACTATACTGGGGGACTTCAATAAAGACCAATCAATCTGAGAAAACTCTAATTTTAAAAATAATCAAAAAAAGAAGTTAATAGAATTTTAGGAAAATTAGATATGAAAGCCCTCTAGTAATTATTGAATGGAAATAAGAAAGGAGTGTGCATGCTTCTCAGCAGTCATGGCACCTTTACAAAAATTAATTATGGCGTGGGTCAAAAAAACCTCACAAGCAAAGATAAACAGAAAACTTAGTTAGTTAGTTAGTTAGTTAGTTAGTTAGTTAGTTGTTGTCCTCTTCAAAGAGGACCAAAATGACATCACCATTGTAAAATGAAATTTCACTGTGTCCAACTGTGGCTAATCAGACCAATATGAGCTCGGAATGCTCTATCGCAGGTTGGGCACAGATAGTACATATGAATAATTGGGGTGGATATCCCAAATTTGTGCATCCTGCATTTACTTTGTGCTGTCTCAATTCTGCTTTGCTCAAAGAGCACAGCACCTTTTCTTATGTGAGCACGCCATGCTGAGCAGTCCTGTGCCAGTGTCTCCCATGTTGCACAGTCAAATCAAAAGTTCTTGAGAGTGTCCTTGTATTGTTTCTTCTGGCCATCATGTGATCACCTGCCCCATGCAAGTTCTCCATAAAATAGTCTTTTTGGCAAGCATATATTTGGCATTCAAACAACATGGCCAGCCCATCGGAGGTGCATTCTCTGAAGCATAGTTTGAACGCTTGGCAGTTCAGCTCAAACAAGGACTTCAGTGTCTGGTATCCTATTCTGCCAGGTGATCCTCAGAATCTTCCTAAGACATTTCAAATGGAAGTAATTCAGTTTCCTGGCATGGTGCTGGTATACTGTTCATGTTTCACAAGCAAATAACAATGAGGTCAGCACAACAGCTCTGTAGACCTTGAATTTGGTAGTGAGTCTAATACCCCTTCTCTCCCAAACTTTTCTTCAGAGCCTCTCAAACACTGAACTAGCTCTGGCAATGCATGCATCAACCTCATTGCCAATGTGTACATCCCTGGAAAGTACACTACCAAGGTAAGTGAACTTATCTACAGCATTCAGAACTTCTCCATTTGCTGTAACTGATGGTTCCACATATGGATGGTGTGATGGTGGCTGATGGAGCACCTGTGTTTCCTTGGTGTTAATTATTAGGCCAAAATTAACACAGGCAGCAGAGAATTGATCCATACTTTGTTGCATCTCAGCTTCAGAGGCTGCATTGAGTGCACAATCATTTGCAAACAGAAAATCATGCTCCAACACTCCCTCCACTTTGGTCTTGCCTTGTAACCTTTCCAAATTGAAGAACTTACCATTGGTATGGTAGTTGACCTTGATGCTGTGTTCATCCTCATTGAAAGCATTTGTCAATATGACTGAAAAACATCATGCTTAAAAGCATGGGAGCAAGCACACAGCCCTGTTTCACTCCATTGGTGACTGGGAAGGCATGAGAGCTTTGTCCAATATCCAGAACCCAGGCAAATATGCCATCATGAAATTGACATACAATATTGATGAACTTCTCTGGGCAACCAAATTTTGGCGTAATTTTCCATAAGCCCTCATGACTAACAATGTCAAAAGCCTTGGTCAGACCCACAAACATTGTGTACAGACCTCTGTTCTGCTCCTGGCATTTCTCCTGGAGTTGTCAAGTAGCAAACACCATATCTACTGTTCCTCAGCCCTTTCTGAAGCCACACTGGCTCTCAGGTATATGACCATCTTCCAAGTTAAGGAGGACTCTAGCAAGAATTTTGCCAGCAATAACTAAGAGAGAGATCCCCCTGTTATTGCCACAGGACAATCGATTCCCTTTACCCTTATAGAGAGGGCCAATGTCCATCCTTGAACTCCTGGGGTATAACCTCCTCTTGCCATATAATCTGTAAAATTTCAGTCAGCTTTTGTATGAACAATAGTCCCCCTGCTTTGTAAATCTCAGCTGGAACAGAATCAGCACCAGGTGCTTTACCACATGAAAGGAGCCTAATGGCTCTCAAAACCTCTTCTTCAATTGGAAGTTCAGCTAAGGAGGGATTGACTTCAACCTGAGGTAAACAGTCAATGGCCTCAGAATTGATTGATGATGGTCTGTTGAGAACACTATGGAAGTATTCAGCCCATCTCTCTAGGATCATGTCAGTGTTTGCTATGAGGGTGCATCCATGAAGTTTTATTGAGTTTAGGTAAACAGAAGACAGTGTTGGTGATGAGAAGATCATGCAGTGCACAAGTCTTCAGCTGTAAATGACCATTGCTGTTGCTGTTTCCAACTCCATTCCTCCCTAGGACTCCCTGCCAAGTCTGGTAGTCTGAGCCTACTCTAGCATTAAAGTGACTCAGAATTATAAGTTTATCTCTTTTGGCACATTGACGATAAAGGTCTCTAGGTCTTCATAAAATTTTTCTTTGACTTCATCAGAGTTTGTCATGGTGGGACCATAGGCACTGATGATGGTGGCATGGCATTTTCCTGTGAGTGGCAATCGCATTGTTATGAGCCTCTTATTCACTCAATTTGAGAGGCATACCAGCTTGTTGACTAGATTAGTTTTGATTGCAAAACCCACACCAGCTTCACAGTACTCCTCTTCATTGCACCCACTCCAGAAAAATGTGTATCTAGCTCTAACTTCAGTAAGCTGACCTTCATTTGCCAACCTTGTTTCACTCAGGGCTGATATTTAGATGGGATACCTGTTGAGTTCTCTTGCAACAAGAGCAGTTCTTCTTTCAGGTCTACTGGATTTTGTGTTGTCTATTAGTGGGCACATGTTCCATGTTCCAATAGTGACTGGAATCATCTCTGCAGATGTTTTTGAAAATTTTTTTGTGTTTCAATCACATAGTGGGATTCCCTGCCTGCTGCCAGTAATCAGGCCAGGGTTGAGTAAGCAGGCAATGTTTAGGGCACCTTTTCTAGCCCCCTTCCTCACACCAGGAGGTAAGCAGTGCAATCCTTAAAAGGTGGCTCAGACACCTAGGGGGCTGCCAAGTCCCACTGCTGCTTCCAGTGATAAAATGACCCTATGGGCTGGGCTGACTGTGTGCAGGGTCATGACTACAGCTCCCAGTGTAACCGCACCTGCTGCATCACTTGCCTGTTGTCACAGGACTTTGAAACATAATAGTGAAATGGTATGGGTGATGTCTTTTGATTCATGCATAAACTGGATTTAAGTGAGGCAGAGTTGCATGAAGTCATCCGCCTCACTCTCTCCTCCAGTCATCACAGTCTAGTGGCAGAACAGAGTCAAGATGGTTGGCGATGGTTCAGGATGCAGTGGATCACCTTGGCATCTTCGGTGTCTAATCAAGCTCTACATCTGCCTTCTTGGCTGTTGGAACAAATTGTTTTCATCTGCCCATTCCACCAGATGAAGTCTTCACATGTTTGGGGTAGACACCCCCCCCAACTCACCAATGAGTTTGAGAACCCTTGATCACCCTCAACCTGGTTTGGCCCATCTGCCAAAATAGTGTACTGGGGTGTGGTTGCTGCACATGCTGTAAGCTTCTTGGAGTCACAGGTGAAAGTTAGACAGAATAGGTGGACACCAAAAGTGGAAAGAGCCCCGAAATGACCTCAGCAGCCATCACACCAAAGGTAGTGGTCCTCTCTGAATACACCCTACACCCTATACATACACTTAAGTGCCTATGAAATTAAGTTATATTAAATAAAAGAACTCTGGAAAATAATAAAAATCGAAATGGAAACCAAATATTTTCATACTAAAGAAATGATGGTTCAAAGAAAAACAAATCTTGAAATAATGTTTAATTTCAAAACAGATAATGAAAACATGAGGCAATGTAAAAAATGTTGAGGATGGAGCCAAATCAACCATTAAAGGAAAAATGTATATATCTATAAACATTTTTCATTTAAAAAAGGAACAGATAAATGAATTGGGAAAGAACTAAACTGCTAGACAATTGACATATTAAGATCTCAATTAGACACCAAACTAGAAATCAAATGAAATAAATCAGATGTTAACAAAATTTAAAAACAAAAAAAAAAATGAATTAATAGAAAAAAAAACTAGTAGTTGTTTAAAAAAATAGATACACCATTAGCTGATTTGACTGAAAAGAAGGAAAGAAACCAAATTATCAGTATCAAAAATTTAAAAGGAGAATTCTGAATAAATTAAGAATAAATGAAAAATAATATGCTCCATTTGCCCAACTATATACCAACAAAACTGACAACTTAAATGAAAAAACTATTTACAAAAATATAAAATACCCAAAATAGCAGAATAACAAATAGAGAATTTAAACAACCAAATAAATCGAATAAGTTATAAAGGAATAAATCAGAATAAGTAAATTTATTTTTTTTAATAAATAAAGGAGGAATAAATCAAACAAATTATAAAGAAACTTCCAAAGGGGAAAAAAACTCTATAACCAGAGAGTTTCACAAGAGAATTCCATCAAACATTCAAAAAATAAATTGTAACATTATTACATAACTGTTCACAAAAATATCAAATGAAAGGATGCTACCAAGTTCCTTCTATGATGGAAAGGTGGTCTTGATACATGAACCAAGGAGAGTCAAAACAGAAAAAGAAAAATAGAGACCAATATCCCTAATTAGCATTGATGCAGCATTGTACATACACACACACACATACATACATGTATGTATGTATATATATATATATATATGGAGAGAGAGGAGTTAAGTAAAATTAGTGTGTACACTAACAGATTGTATTTGTACAAGTTATACATGGTGTGTTTTCCATTGGTACAAATATAATGTTAATTAACCATATTCATAACAATGTTAACCATTTTCATGAGTATTTCAATAGATGCATTAAAAAGTTTGATATAATACAACAGCTTTTTCTGTTTTTAAAAAATATGCTAAACTTTAGGAATAAATGGATCTTATCTTAAATTGAAAACCAGTATGTACCTAAAACTAAGCTCTCCCATTAAATGTAATGAATGTAAACTAGAATCCTTTTCAACACAGACAGAAATAAAACAAAAACACCCATTGTCACCAGTTCTATTTGACAAAGTACATAAAGCAGCTGATGGAACAACTGATAAAATGTTGGTCCTGGAGTCACTAACTCATGAGTTCAAATCCAGTTCCAGACATTTACTAGCTGCACAATCCTGAACAAGTCATTTAACCTCTATTTGTCTCAGCTCCCTCAACTGTAAAATGGGAATAAAAATAGTATTTACCTTTCAGAGTTAATGTATCAAATGAATGTTATTTATAAAAAGCACTAAGTATAGAATCTGGCACATATCAGACACTATATAAATGCTTATTCTCTTCCCTAAAATGCTGATTATATTAATAAGAAAAAGAAATTGAATAAAGAAGCATATGAAAAGAGGAAAAAACTTATCCCATTTTTAGCCTTTGACATAATGGCTACCCTTAAAGAGTCAAATAAAAATTTAATTGAAACAATCAATTACTTTAGCAAATGTGTAAGATTTAAAATAATTTCATATAATTCATCAGCATTTCTATATAATTCCAATAATACCTAGCAGCAGGAGTTAGAAAGAAAAATTCCATTAATTACAGAATGTATGAAATACCTGAGGATCAACCTACCAAGATATGCAAAATATTCCAAAAGCCTTAGTAGAGTTTTAAATCTTCATAGTTCAAATGAATAATAGTTTCATTAAATGACTGATGTAAATAAAATCATAAATTGCTATTTCTATAAATAAAAAGTCATTGCTCATAAGTAGAATGAGGCAATATATTAAAAATTACAATACTACTATATTAATTTACTTATTCAATGTCATGCCAATCAAACTATTAAAGAATAATTTGCAGAATTTGGAAAAATAATAAAAATCACACGAAAGCAAAAAAATTCAAGAATCTCAGGGAAAACAAGAAGGAAATAAAGATTAATCAAGTGCCTATCATGCTTCAAGCACTGTGCTAAGCACTTTATAATTACCTCATTTAACCGTCACAGCAGCTCTGAGAGGTAGAGTCTATCATTTTACAATTAAGGAAACTGAAGAAGGCAGAGGTTAAGTGACTTTCCCAGAGTCACACAGCTACTAAGTTCTGAGCCTGAATTTGAACATGTTTTCTTACCTCTAGGCCCAACATTCTACTCATAGTGGCATCTAGCTGCTTTAAAGTAGGAATAAAAGGATCTAGCTGTGCCAGATCTCAAACTATATTACAAAGTAGTAATTCTCAATATTATTTGAAACTGAGTTAAAAAAAATAGAGATTGATCAAAAGAAAAGACTGTATGATTTATGTATCATACAGAAGCAAATTATCTGGTACTGTAATGTCCAAGAAAAACAAAGACTTCCTGTAGTGGAGTAAAGACTCAGTACCTCACAAAATCTCTGAGGAACATTGGACAGAAGTTTAGAAGAAATTAAATTTAGACCAACACTTCACAAGTTATACCAAATAATCTCCAAATTAATATGTGAGAAAGATATAAAAAGCGACATCATAAACAAATAAGAAAAAATATCTGCATCTTTGTTACCTAGAACCTAGCACACAAGATGTGCTTCATAATTTTGTTGAATTTATCATCATTTTGATAGTATTTCTATTTAGGGCTTCCTTTTACTATGATATAGGTAGTGCAAGTATTATCATCCCTATTTTACAGATGACAAAAATGAAGGTGAGAAAACGACTTAGTCACGGTTGTACAGCTAGTAAGCAGGGCTCAAACACATACCTCAAAACTTTAACTTCAGTGTCCTTTGCTTCTGCAGTAAGAACAGATGATTAATAAGGAAAATGCCTATTGTAAGAGCTAAAAACTATAGGATTTATGCAGAGTTCTAGCTCCAACTCAATTTTGCACAAATAGCAAGTCAAGAATAAGCAACAAAAACCTCTTATCATGGGCTCATTATTTCACATATATTGACCATATTTCATTCTAGATTGTAAGCTCTTTGAAGTCAGGCTCTTTGAAAATACAGTTCTGTAGTGCGGAGACAGAAATAAACTAGGAGTCAGGAAATGTCTCCTCAATTGTGGTTCAGAAATTGATCAGACCTTAAATCTGTTTCACTTGCATGCCATGTTATCACCTCCCTGACTAATTACATTGCCCAGTGTCAAAACCTGACTCTACCATTTTCTACAAAAGTGACCTTGGATAAGTCATTGAACCTCTCTGGACCTCTGTTTCTCCATCTCTAAATTAAGGGCACCAAAATTGATAATCCCTAAACTAGGGGTTCTTAACCTGGGTTTCACGAACTTTCTTAATTTTTTATCTCATGGATCTCTTGCAGAACAAAGGACAAACACCAACAACAGCAATTTTTAATCTAACATTTAGATAGCTGTATTTTACTGTATTTGGTTTCCTTTGTAATACTCCGCATTTCCTTTTATGCATTTACTATTTTATATTATGCATTTATTAGAATAAAATATTATTCTGAGAAGGTATCCATGAGCATTTAGAAGGAGTCCATAATCTAAAAACAGTTAGGAACATATATACTCCTCTAGATCTAAAACCCATAATCCTAAATCACTTAACCATTCTGGGATACTTGCTTAAAAAGAAGTTGGTTAAATGATTGGGATATTTACTTTTCTTCAATTTTATGTCACCTCTACCATTCTCCATAATCTTTTAGCAGACACTAGCAGTGGTTACACATTCATATATTTTAATTTTCTCAGCTTGGGGTGTAACTTTATTTGTAAATGTTACCCATTGTATCCTCAGAATGTCATTCTTGGGGTCTTCTGCTCTGGAAAGGAAAGGGAATAAAAAAGAAAAGGGGAAACTCAAGGGAAAGGGTAAGGGAAAATTCAAGACAAACCAAGGAAAGGGAGAGGAGGAGAGGAAAGGGAGAGGGGAGAGAAGAAGAGGGAGAGGAAAGGAGAAGACAGTACAGGACAGGAGGCTGAAGAAAGCAGAGGAGAGGGGAGGGGAGGAGAAGGAAGGTCACACAAGGGTAGGGGAAAGGAGAGGAAGGGAGGGGAAGAGAGGGGAGAGAGGACAGGAGAGGCAATCACAGTGAAAAGTCATAGACACAGAAGTACCAAACAAGGTATTTAAAAGAAAATTCCAAGACAGGTATATACATGACAGCTGTTATTTAGACTTGGTCTAAATAACAAGCATAGCAGAGTATAATTCCATTTTTTTCCATTTTCTCCATAACATAAAATACCCAAAGGACTGTGCAACCAAGTGATAACAGCAACACAATGTGTCTTCAAAGTAAGGAAAGTACTCTATGGAACTTTAAGATACCCCACTCTTCATTCACATGAGTCATTCATACAAAGGACTTTTTCTGGTCATTGAAGTAATTTCCTCAACTTTCAGAAGATCAGCCATAATGGCATAGCTTTCCTATAAGCACGTAGAAAAAAGTAATATTTAGAAGTTTACAGATCCCAAATATATTTTAATAATGTTTTGCAAGTGATAGGATAAATAAATTGTGCTCTGCTGAATGTGTACAGTGATACATTACAGATCATGGTATACATGTAATTACTTGAAATGATATAATAATTACATAAACACAATTACAGTGTAACTATGTCCCTTAAATATAAAACCTAAGTTTCAAATCCTACCTAAGACCTGTAAGTAAATTTTGGATGGTATAACTCATTGTAATTATAGGTATCTGCATTATGTAATTAAGAGTATTCATAAAATGGCTTGGATTGAAAAAAGCAAGCTGACTGACGGAAAGCATTGTAATAATGTGCAATAATGCTTGGAAAAACTAACAGTGTAATGAGACATACCTTCCATGCACATTCCAAATTTTTGTAAAAAGAAGTATACCCCCAATGTCCTTTTAGAAGAGATATTGACAAACTGGAATGTTAAACCCATAAGGTTTCTCTGAACTTTTTAAGCTAATTAGTTTTCATAGAATTTAACCAACAATTTGAAGTGTCTACTGTATACATGGTAATGTGCTAGACTCTCAGCATAAAAAAGCAGAATAAAAATCAGTGCTTGCTTACCTGGAGTTCACATTTTACTAAGCGTCTTGGATATACCATAGGAGAAAAATAGAGATCTCATTTTCACAATAAAGAATCATGAATGACATCATCAACCCCACTTCAGAAATGAGGGGACTAAAATGCTATGGCAGCTTTACTAGTTTATTATTATGATCTTAAGATATTAAACAAAAATATCATACTCTCTCTGGAGAGAGAAAAGTGCTTACCACACAACAGGCACTGTGCAATGAGCTTATGAGGACAAATGTGAAATAGTCCCTGCCCTCAAGTAGCTGATGCTTGAGGGGATGGAGAGATAAATTCTCAACATATATAAAGGGCAGAAAGACACAAAAGTATGAAAAAATCAGAGAATCTATAATTTTAAAGACAGCAAAGGTATACAGGGCTGCCATGTAGGAAAATTAGTGTAAAGTCTAAGTTAAAGAGAATTTTTTTATTGACTAAAAAATATCATTCAGTTGTGTAAATAATTTTCCTTAAAAAGGTTAACGATCTGTGCTAATGTTCAGTTTCAATTACTTGCTTAGTAGGATCCTACTAAAAATTTAGTGTCAATATATTATCTATGGTGATAACCTGGTATCAGTGAACTCCTTCCAAGGAAATCACCTGGACATCTCCATATTTTCAATTAAAGTTTTCTAAACATCAGTCTATTAGTTTCACTGTGATTCAATTCAATAACCACTTACCGAATAACTACTACATGCCAGGAATTTTGCTAGGTTAAAAGCAATGGCAAAAATAAAAACCACCTCTGCCCTCAAAGTAACAAATTCACATTTGGACTGTTTTAAGAGGAGACACAGTGATTGAAACAGCTAGAATGATTGATACAACACAGTGAATACCTAAACAACTTAACTGTTTCCTATGTATGTTCTTGTGTAGTGCATTTCTGATCAAAGTGTTCAAAGGTACCTGGGATCTGCTATCCTAGATTGGCACAGTTCTAATTTTGTCTGTCTAAGTATAAAAGAGATGAGCCTCAGGATTCAGGAGCCAATCAGGTCAATATGTAATCGTGTTAGAACTAAGAATTTCCTGCTTGGTTTCTAAGTATGTTGAGGGATGTCTCACATAAGACCCAAAAGGAACCTGGGTGCCTATGTTCCAGACTAGTTTATATGCCCTTGCTTCATCCTTTATTTAAACTTCAATACAATACACATATTTAAGATCCCTTCAAACATTAATTTTGCCTTTCTTTCTCAGATCAAAAAGCCCTGTTGTATTTCAAATTAGTCCATTATGGCTCACATGCTCTGAGTCAAGAAATTTTAAAATATAGATTATAAGCCTTTATTTGTAACTATGATGAACAATATCGAAAACTCAAAAAAAAACCTAATCAAAGCCATTGCACTCATTACATATTTCTATTTAAAATATATTTTTAGAGTCCATCCTCCTTACTGTGATGACCTAGAAAGGAGCCTGAAAAATCTTTTTCAGGGGTCAAAAAAATTTTTTTCATCTAAACTCAAATAAACAAGGATCAGAGGCAATGTTTGCTGTCTTTTACATTCCTCTAATCACACCTTATTTATATCTGCCATTAATTACTTGTGAAAGAAATGAGGGATTTCATAGAAATTGAGTCTTTTTTCTGGATTTTTTTTTATAATAGCTATCACAATGTATCACAGTTATACTTTCAAAGCTCGATCATCATGCTGGCAAATTTGTTTTAAGTTTGTTCAAGACTTATTAAAGAGTAAAATGGCATTGAATCACTACTAATAATTTCTTTACCTACACAGGGAAAAAATAATATCAAGGATTCAATGCTTAAGGTCCTTTCCTCTATGAGTATATAATACATCTTTTACATGATAAAAATAGGAAAACTTGCTCCTAAAGTATGAATTATTCACTACATTGTATAAATGTGCTTCTTTCGTATTCACAAAACCCCAAAGTCAGTTATGTAAATTTCAACCTACACTAATTACCTCAGGGTTGTGCAAGCCAAAAGCTGGTAGAAACAGTAGGGGGAAAAATGACATTTCAGGCTCTAGAAATCCATTTGCTAGATATTTTTCCAATAAAAAAATATATTTACATTTTCTAAGAGTGAAGCTGCTTGATTTTGCTTCTGAATAAAAATGCTTCCCCTTACCTCCTTTCACCCTGAGCCTTCATCAGTATTTCTGGCATTTTTTTTCCTTTTGAATCTATAATATATTTGAAGACTAGAGATGACAATATAGAATCTCAAAAATATGGGCTATTAATTTTTGGTAGCACAGTGTCTACCCTTATGTGTTTGACAGTTTTCATATTAAGGCATCCTTAATATTTTACATTACATTTCATTAACAATTCTTCCAAGAAGAAACATGATATTCATTAGGGAAGGCTAAACTTGTAGTGGGACACAGAAAATATTCTCAGAATTACAGAAGATGAGAGATGGAAATAACCTCAAAGGTCAACTAGTTCAACCCATACCCAAACAGGAATCCCCTTGGCTACTCTACACCAGTGGTTTCTCAGTATCTACTTGAAGACTTCTAGTGATGGGGTTATAAGTCAGTCAATTGATATTTTTTCTCCTAATGTTGAGCAAAACAATCTCCCTCCATAATTCCTACCCATTTTAAGTCTAATCTCACTTCCATATGATTGCTTTTTGAATACTTGATATTTACTGTGACTCACTTGCAAGTCTCTTTTTCTCTATACTGAGCATCCCCAATTCTTTAGATTACAGTTTTTAGTCCTCCCAGCATCCTGATTGTGCTACTCTGAATGCATTCAGTTTTCTCAATGTCCTTTTTAAAACATGACATCCAGAACTGAACACAATACTTGCAGTGAGAGTGAATCAGAGATTAAAATGAAATGATGGTAGGTGTTCCATTCTGAACACTGTAGCTCTATTAATGCAATACTATGTCACTGGGTTGTTTGGTTTTTTTTGTATGCTATGCCACACTGTCCACTCATATTAAGTTTGCAAAACACTTAGGAGCCTCAGATTGTTTTTCGAAGCAAACTTGTTTAACCTTGCTCTCCCAACTTTAACTTGTGCAGTTGAGTTTGAGTATGGGAAGCCAAGTATGCAACTTAACATTTATTTCTGCTGAATTTCACTCTCACAAAATAATGGAAGCACAGACTCTCTGAGTTGGAAAGGGCTTCAGAGGTCATCTTGTTCAATGTGTTCTGCATGAAGAATCCTCTCTATAAAATAACCAAAGCATAGTCATCTAGCCTGAACTTGAAAACCTCCCATAAAATGGAATTCAAAAGTCTCCTGAGCCAGACTATTCACTGTGGATAATGCTTTGAACAGTTCTAGCACATAGCAAGTACTTAATAAATGCTAGGTGACTAACAGTTCTAATTGATAATTGATTTTTCTAAATACCATGCATCAATTTTCTTCTTCAAATATTCCATACACTGTTCCTCTTTCTATACTCAGAGGCTAAGTAAACAATTTTAATCTACCTTCCACATGACAAACCTTCAAATACTCAAAAACAGTTACTGTGCTGCCATCTCCACCTCTCCCCAAAGTCCTCCTATTCACTGTAAACATACCATGTTACTTCAAGCCATAGCCATATGGAAAGTTCTTAAGACCTTTCACCATTTTAATTTAATTTCTCCCAAGTTTATCAGTTGTTGCTGCTATTGCTGTTTTCTAAGATGTGAAGCTGAGAACTGAACATGATACCTCAAATGTGGTTTGACCAGAGGCAAAGTACAGCAGACCCATCAAATCCCTAGTCATGAAATCTAGGCCTCATTTAAACTCATACTACCCAATTTCTTTGTCTGTCATATAATAATGTTGACTCAAATTGTGCTTTTAGTGCACTAAAACCCCCAGATCTTCTTTAAATGGACTGCTGTCTGCTTGTTTACCCCATATTGCACTTGTGTTAAAAGAAATAATAATAAACTTCCCAAATTTTCAAATTCATTTTTAAACTTATATAAAGCTTGACATTTGACATAAATTTCATTCAAATGTGAGATTTGGATCAGTGTTTTACCCTGCCAAAACACTTTCAGGATTTGATATCTGTGATCTAACATCTTGACTCTCATGCCTAGTTTACTGTCACATGGAAATTTGACAAGCATCTCATCCATGCATTTACCCAACTGATAAAAATTTTAAATGGCACAGGGCAAATCCTAATCACTTGGAGTACTCCACTAGAAACTTTCTTACAAGTTGACATTGAACTCCTGATTAAACTTTGGGTCTAGTCATTCAATTAGTTCTCCATATATATAGCTATACTATCATTTAGCCTAAGAAGTTTTATGCGTAGCTTCCCACAATTTGCTATCCTAAGCACAGTAGCACAAAATAATTTAGTCTGGTGTTATCAATTTTCCAGAAAGTATTTTGTGTTCATATATCCCTTTAGTAGATGTTCATTAATTAATCTCCCCTTTAATAAAAGATTCTAGAATTTTTCCAGAAATTGGAATTATGTTCACTGGTTTAAAGATTGTAGACCCTAGTCTGCTCCTTTTCTTTTAACCATGACAATATTTCCCTATGATAAAGTCTTACAGTGTTTCTCCAATTCTCTACAATCTTTCAAAGATCATTAATGATGGCTCATCAGTCATATTTGCCAGATCTTTCAGTACCCTGGGATGTGGTTTGTTTGGGTCTAGTGACTTGTACTCACTAGGGACAGGCAGCTGCTCCTGTATTATCTTTCTACCTATTTTGGGTATCATTTCCCTACTTGCTATTTTGTTCTGTACTTTCCAGCTCAAAGATCATTCTTCTTGGCAGAGAAAACATAATTAAAATATGAGTAGTTCACTTTTTTTTCTGTCTCATGTCATATTCATCCTCTAGATTTTGGGCAGTGAACCTAACACATCTTTGAGTCTTCTCTTTTCACCAAAATAGGAAAAAGCAAAGAAATAAAAGCAACTTACCTTGTGGTTGTTGTTGTCATTAATTTTCTAAACTAGAATCAATTTATTCGAGCTTTAGCACTGCTCACAAGTTTTTTAATGAGTATGTCATTGCTTTGTATTCATTATCTCTTTGCTGAATTTTTCCCCTGTATTTTTTACAGATGTTGTAAAGATCTAAACTGATCAATGAGTTCTTATTACGTCATCAGATCAGTTGCTGAGTTGAAAGGAGTTTTAGATATTATCACATCCAAACTTTTTATTTTACACATAAGGACAGTGAGGCACAGAGATGTAAAGTGACTTGCCCTATTATTTGCCACAATTAAAAATTACTTGAGATAGGATTTGATGCTGGGTCTGTCTGATTCCAAGACCAGTGCTTTATACACTATTGCACATATTCATATCATTTGCCTTAGATATCTCCACCATTGTCCCCCTAATAGATATAGCTCATCTTTGTTCTGCATGTCATGGCTTTTGCATATCCCCTGGACTTATCTTTCCTGTAGA
Source organism: Notamacropus eugenii (assembly GCF_028372415.1). NCBI lineage: Eukaryota > Metazoa > Chordata > Mammalia > Diprotodontia > Macropodidae > Notamacropus > Notamacropus eugenii. Next base: position 181,099,376 of record NC_092875.1, read on the forward strand.
ATTTTAGGCCACGGAATACTAATCATCCATTCTCTGAATATTCAAAATCTGCTCTCCCCAAATCTAGGGTGTTCTTGTGAAGTCCAGAAAATCAGAAGTACAGAAAAGAGAAGAATAAACTAATGAGAACCAGCATTTACTTGGGTTTCTAGGGTTTGCAAAGTGCTTAATACCTCTTCTTTGATTCTCACAATAACCATGATGTAGATGCTATAATGACTGCCATTTTACAAATGAGGAGACAGAATCTGAGAGTGGGTAAGTCGCTTGCCCATGGTCACCCTCCTAAAAAGCTCTAGAAACAAGGTTGGAAATCAGATCTTACAGACTTCAGATCCAGCATTCTCATGCCTTTTGGACATATTACTGATGATGTTTTTCATTTCACACAGTGATTTTCATATAATATTCACCTGATAAATATTTGCTGATCAACTATTTCAACAAATGTTGTTGAATAGTTTTTATATGAGTAGCATTATGCCTGGCATAAATGTGTTACAAAGAAGTGTAAGACACAGTTCTTGTCCTCAAGGAGCTACCATTCTAGTTTGAAAGACAAGACATATGTTCATGAAGTTATAAATATCAAGAAAAAGCAATATATATTCAGATCTTGGAGGAAGTTGGGCTTTGCAGTGGACAGAGAGCACTAGGTCTGAATTTAGTAAACCCCAAATGACTCTAAACAAATTATGGAGCTGCAGAACACACAGAATGATGGTGTGAAGCAAATTATTAAAAAATAAATTGAAGAAATAAGAATAGGCCACAAAAAAAAGGAATTATTACCCTTTGTAGATGATAAGATGGTATGCTTAAAGAACCTGAAAGAGTCAACTAAAAATCTATTTGAAATGATTGACTTCAGCAGTTACAGGATGTAAAACAAATTCAGATGAGTCATCAGCATTTCTGCATATGATAAACAAACCCCAAAAGGAAGAGGAAGAAAAAGAACCTTCTCCTGCTTCTGTTCATAAAATACCAGCAAGGAGACTACAGCAGTATATTACAAAGATAACATTCTACGATCAGATGGGATTTATAGTAGGATTGCCATACTAGGCAAATTATAAGTACACTTGACAAAATAGCAAAAACAATAAAAGTCATATGACTATACAAACAGTTGCAGAAAAGGCTTTAGATAAAATACAACACCCATTCCTAGGAATAACACCAGAAATCACAGGAATAAATGGAACTTTTCTTAAAAGGACAAGTAGTGTCTATCGAAAACTTAAAAATATTCTCTCTGTTGGGGATAAATTAGATGTTTTCCCAACAATATCAAGGTTGGAGAACATATATCCATTATCATCATTGTTAATCAATATTTTGTAAGAAGTATTAGTTATGCTTTTAGTGGCAACTAAGAATTGGAAATCAATAGGATGCCCATCAATTGGGGAATGGCAAAACAAGCTGTGGTATATGATTGTAATGGAATATTATTGTGCAAAAGAAATGACAAGCAGGATGATTTCAAAATAAAGCCTGGAAAGACTTGCATAAAACTGATGCATAGTGAAGTGAACGGAAGCAGGAGAATGTTGTACATGGTAATAGTAATATTTTTCAATGAAAAATTGGGAATGACTTAGTTATTCTCAGCAATATAAAGATCCAAGAAAATCCCAAAGGAGTAATGATGAAACATACTATCCACCTCCAGTGAAGGTACTATTATTTTAATACAGACTGAAGCATGTTATTTTTCATTTTCTTTCTTTCCTTTCTTTTCTTTTATTAGATTCTTCCTGTACAAAATTACTAATATGGAAATGTTCTGCATGACTGAACATGTATAACCTATATCTAATTTCTTACTATCTCAGGGAGGGAGGAGAAGAGAGAGGAAGTGATAGAATTTGGAATTCAAAACTTAAAAAAAAAAATGTTTAAAATTATTTTGACTTGTAATGGGGGGATAAATATATTAAAAAGCATAAATATTAATTATAGCAATTATTAAAAAAGAAATTGAAGAAATAAGAATAGACCACAAGGAAAAGGAACTATTACCCTTTGCAGATGATAAGATGGTATGCTTAAAGAACGTGAAAGAGTCAACTAAAAATCTATTTAAAATGATTGACTTCAGCAGTTACAAGATGTAAAATTAATTCAGTTGAGTCATCAGCATTTCTGCATATTATAAACAAACCCCAAAAGGAAGAGGAAGAAAAAGAAATTTCATTTAAAATAAATGCTTACAGTGTAATATTCTTGGGAATATCTGCCAAGGCACATAGGAACTATATGAACACAATTGCAAATCATTTTTTTACACACAGAAAAAGATTCAACAATCAGAAATATTACTTGTTCATTCATAGACCAATCCACTATATTAAAAGTGATAATACTATCCAAATTAATTTAATCATTCTGTGCAATACCAACCTACCAAAGAATTTCATAGAGTTGGAAAAATAATAACGAAATTCATCTGGAAGACCAAAAGCTCAAGGAAATCAATTTTTAAAATGTAAAGAAAGCCAGCTTATCAGTACCAGATTTCAAACTATATTACAAAGTGGTAATCATCAAACCAATCTGGTAGTGGATAAGAGATAGAGTGGCTGATCAGTGGAATAGTTTAGGATCCTAATATATAGAAGGAAGTGACCAGGGTAAAATAATATTTGATAAATCCAAATATATGATCTTTGGGGACAAGAACACATTACTCAACAAAATTTGCTAGGATAATTGGAAATCAGTCTGGCAGAATTGAGCATAGAACAATGTCTCACACTATTTACCAAGATTAGGTGAAAATGGATATATGATTTAGACATAAAAGGTGATATAAATAAATTAGGGGAACATGGAAACAATTATTCTCAAATCTGTGCATAATGGAAGAGTTTATGTCTAAAAATGAAACAGAAAATCTTGAGATAAAGTTAATAATTTTGACTATAAAATTTTTAAAAAATATATTGCACAAACAAAATCAATGCCTCTAGAATTAGAAGTGATGAAGGAAACTGGGGTAACACATTTCACAGTAAGTTTCTCAAAAAAGGTCTCATTTCTCAAATATATAGGAAATTGATGCAACTTTACAAAAATAAGACTCATTCTCCATTGATAAATGGTCAAAGGAGGTGAACTGTGAAGTGAACAGAACCAGGAGAACATTGTACATTGTAACAGCACTATTATAACAATTATCAACCATGAAAGACTTAGCTGCTAGATCAATACAGTGCTTCACAACAATTGCAAGACTCATGATGAAAAATGTTATCCATCTCCAGAAGACAACTGATGAACTCTGATTGTGGATTAAAGCATATTTTTTTCACTTTGTTTTTTCTTACTTTTTCTTTCTTTGCAACATGGCTAATGACAAAATAGGTTTTATATGACTTCATATGTATGATGAATAGCATATTGATTGTTTTCTTGATGGTTGTAGGAGGGAATGGGAGGATGAAAAGATTTTGGAACTGGAGATAACAAAAACAAATCTTGAAAATTAAAGGAACTATTTCAGAGCCATAAAAGTATTCTGAGGTTCTAGAAGCAGATAAGAAAAGGGCCATACAGAACTGAGCCAGGAACTGGATGTCCCAGAGTAACCAGAAAAAGAAAAAAGAAGAGAGAGTATTGACTTACAGAAGAGAAGGGAGATACCCAAGAAAGTCTTCAACTCTAAAGGTGTATAAGAAGAGAAGACACAGGCCAAGGGACATTTCATGAAAAGTCTGCTTTTTCACCAGATTACCTTCTTTATATCTATCTATCCGCAGACACTATAATATAACATAATGCTTTGTTAGAGGTAGTTATCTGGCACAGTAGATAAAGCACTGGGCCTGGATTCATGAGGACCAGAATCCAAATCTGGCCTCAAATATCACTAGCTGTATAACCCTGGGCAAATCATTTAACCTCAAATCTCTCACTGACTTTGTCTGGACCTCTTTGCAATAATCACATTTTCTTTTACTATATTTCACTTGTGTGCATGCATTAACTTTGCCTCCCCTTTTAAAAAATAGATTTTATTAATGCATTCTGTTTTACACTGCCTAGATCTTCCCCGTGTCCCTCTTTCCTTACCTTTCCCAAAGAGCTATCCCTTAAAACAAAACCATGTAAGATTTAAAGGAAGAAAAAGAATAAAATAAAAATAAATACAATAAAAGTACAATGACCTCAGTCAAACTAAAAACACCCAAAAAGTCTGTTGTCATATTCAGTGTTCCACATGTGGGTGTCCTTTCTTCTACAGAAGAATGTTCCCGTTCTACTATAAACCCCTTGAAATCAGGACTTGCTTCTTCTCTATCTTCCTAAGCACCTAGCACACAGTAGGCTGTTAGCACATGCAGAATTAAATGCTATTGAATTGACTAAAGTACATGCATTTGAAAAAGATTTGAGTTGTGCATATTATCCTTTTATGGCCTTATATTACATTTTGTGGTGCTTATTGCCCTTTTATGTCCCTAAATTCATTAACAAATGAGAAACACTTATCTTTTATCTCTCATCATTACTGAGATATAATGTTCCCAATAAAATCCTTAGGGTAAAATATCAATTCCCACCCTTCTTAACATGGATATGGATTACCTCATTCTCCACCCATATCATGAAACTCTTTTGCCACACTTTCACACATATATATGTATAGATATATATGTGTGTGTGTGTTTGTCTTTGTGTGTCTGTGTATATACATGTATATGTATATATGTATTATATGTATATATTATCATATATGTAAGTGTATATATATATTTGAAGGAGAATCTGATCTATAGAAACTATTGTAGGCATCTCATGATTTTCAAGTAATGGAATATGTAGGGATAGGATAGGGATATGTAAGATCAGAAAGGAGTAGAAAAATCAACAATCATTATCTTTTCATTAACTACTATTAAAATTAAAGATGATTTTCTGACTGTACCCATACACTTATCAGTATTTTACTCATTATGCATCTTGCAAATATTTTAACAAAATTTCAAAAATATATGGTATATCTATAGCAGTTTTCACTGAGGCTAACAATGCCTCGTTTAGGCATTTAGGCAGCTGGTGGCACAGTGAATAGTTCGCTGGGTCAGGAGTCTGAAAGACCTGAGTTGAAATCCACCCTCAAAAACTCACTAGTCATATAATTCAATATCTATTTACCCTAGTTTGATTTACTCTATGGGAATAGCAATAGCCCCTACCTTGCAGGGTTATTGCAAGGATCCACTGAGATGATATTTTTAAAATGCTGTTAGCACATAGTAGGTACAATACATTTCCTCCCTTTCCCCCAACATAAAGCAAATTATAGGGTCTTTTGATCCTCTTAATAATATAAGTTACTTAAGTTGCATTTATTGATTATCATCTTCAATGGCTCTCCTTGTCTATTACCTGTCAAAGGAAATTTAAGCTCCTTAGCCTGGTATTGAAGACTCTCAACAAACTAGCAGAAATTGACTTTTCCACCAATTCTACCTGTGTGCTCTATACTCTCTCCAAACAATACTGCTCAACATGGCCCATGCACATCTTGGCACATTTTCACCCAGAAGTCTTTTTTCATTTTGTTCCCTATGCCTATCATATAATCTCCTTTTCCCTCTGTTTAATGAAAGCTATCCATCCTTTGAAGTACAGTACAATGCCATATTCTCTAGTAAGACTTCCCTGACTCCTCAGGTCATTACTGTTCCTCCACCACTGACTCCCCTTAGCACTTTGTATGTCTCATAGGACTTTGCCTTAGTACATTATATTACAATAATTTTGGTAGGTATCATATGTGCTGAAGAATAGATAGCATCGTATCTAAATGTTATTTCTCCTCCAAGGTCTAACACATACTTCCCTTTCAATAGCAGCTTAATTAATATTTATTAAATTAAGAACAAAGGAATTAAGAAAATAATGAATGTTATCACGTTAACAAGAGTTTGAAAGGGCAGAAGAAGGAAAAAAGAAGCCCAGTGGCCAAAAAAGAGAAATATTCTGCACTATTCTTTTTTTCTCTATGGCAAATTTTAAGTTAATGATGTGATTGTCAAAGGAGGATAGGTTCTTAAGTTTTTACGTACTAGTATAGTAACATATGGTATTTTTAGGAGTCATAGATTAAATGAGACCTAGGAGGCAACTGAGTTCAAACAACACACAAAAAGAATTTCTACTATAACATGCCCAACAAGTATTGTCCAGTTTCTTCTTGAAAATCTCTGAAGAGACAGCACAGACAGCACTCATCACCTCTAGAAGTAGACCATTTCACTTTTGGGTGGCTCTGATTGTTAGGACATTGTACTGCAACTAAATCTAAATTCATCTCTTTACAACTTATAGATTCTTCCTGTTTCTTTTCTTGGAGACCATATGAAATATGCCTAATTCCACCTTCCCATAAGGGTCCTTCAAATACTTGAGGACAGCTATCATGCCCCCTCCAAGTCTTTATTTCTACAGGATATACATGCCCAGTTTTTAAATTGATCCTCAAATATCATAGATATTAGACCCTTCATCATCCTAGTAGTCCTTCTCTGGAGACTATCCATCTTATCAACATCTTTCTTAAATTAGAGTAGTACTGTTACTTCCCAATTATTGGAAAGTGTGCCTCTCTGAATGCAGTCCAAGATTGCTTTAGGTTTTGTGTTGCTACATCAAACTAGTGACTCATAATCAACCTACAATTCACTAAAACCCCAAATATTGTCTAAATGTGACAATGACATCTTTTACTTATAAAACTGATTTTGTTATTACCAAGTGCAAGGCTTTATAGTTATTATCCCAAGTGAATGCTATCACATTCAATTAAGCTCAGTTCTGTAGCCAATCAAGATCTTCTGGGATACTTACCCTATAATCCATTGTATTACCTATCCTTCTCAACTTTGTGTCTCTTCAAATTTAATGAATATACAATCTATGTCTTTATCAGTCAATGGTAAAAAATTTAAACAGCAGGAGGCAAAAACAGATCCACAGGAATTTCATTGGAGACCCGCTACCAGGATGGCATTAAATTGTTAACAACTATTCTTCAAATCCAACCATCCCAAAATTTCCTTATCAGGTTTTTCCTTACTGTCTGATTTGTATCTTTCCATAAGAAAACTATGAGATATTTTATCAAAACTTTGGTAAAATCTATGTAAACTATATATAAAACATTCTCCTCATCAATTGGTTTAGTAATTCTGTCAAAAAAAAAAGGAAATAGGGTTAATTTTACATAATCTGTTATCTTTGCAATCACCACTTTTCTTTGTAGATATTAACCAAGCATCTTTTTGATGATTCAGTCTAGAATTTTCCAAGGAATTAAAGTCAAGCTCCCTGCCCTATACTCTGAAGACTCTGTTTTCTTCCCCCTTTTGAAAACTGGGACATTCTCCATTCTCTAGTCTTGTGGTATTTCTCCTATTTTCCATGACCTTTGAAATATTAATGAGAGTGACCCAGCAATTACACCTTCCAATTTTTTTGGCACCTAAGGATATAGTTCATTTGGTCCTGATGATTAGAATTCATGAAAGGTTGATAGATACTTTTATTTTCTTCTCACTTATTTCAGGTTTCAACTCCCTAACCATTTTTCTTCTGTCATACTTTACAATGAAAATAGAAACAAAGTAAAAATTGAGTGATTGTCTTATTTATGTTTTTAATTATATTTTTTTAATCAGCAAAAATCTGTCTTCTCTCCTTCCAATCTCCCTCTAATTGAGACCAAAGGAAAAACAAAACCCTGTTACAAACATGCAGTCAAACAAAACAAATTTTCTCATTGTCACATAGAAATATATACATACACACACATTTATTATGTATTCTGAACCTATCTATCAGGTAAGTGGTATGCATTTGTCCTCTGGAATTGTGGCTGGCGATATAATAATTATAGTTCCTAATTCATTCAAAATTGTTTTTCTTTGTTATATTGTCATCATTGTATAAGTTGTTCTTCTGCTTCTGTTTACTTCACACATTCAATTTAGAAACCTAGTATATATGATAAACAAAAGATATATCCTCATACTTCCAGTCTCCTCCAATATCCTTGGCTTTCTTTCCATTGTATTAAGCAGGTGGATGCAAACAAATTAGGTAGCCTACTGATATGTTTTGCCATTTTGCTATTATTGAAAATGTCTCGGAAGGATTATTGACTTATAATTTTATCTTGCTTAACACCCTAAAAAATATGCACTATCAAATGAAATTACTTCCATGAAGAATTTCTTAACCTGCGGTACATGGACAGATTAAGGATTCTATGAAATGGTTTAGGAAAAATACATTTTTACTTTGCTAATCCCCAATCAAAAATTTAGTACTCTGTAAATTATTTTAAAATATTTTCAAGTATTCCATACTCTTCACCAGATTGCTAAATGGATCCATGACACTAATAAAAAAAGCAAAACCCTAGTATAAGCAGGGCTTCCAGAAAAACAAACAAATGAGAAATTTTTCTGTCCCTTCACAGCCCAACCTCTATGTCAAAACAAGAAGACTTAAGAAAGAAATACAAGCTGGGCATCTGATTTTTATACTATATAGAACTCCCAGATGAGGAAATCCCCTCAACCAATGCAAGTTAGAATTATTTTTCCTGCAACTGATAGACTTAGAGATCTGCCTACAACTCTGACAAGAAATACGTCAAATATAGTAATGAAAACAATGACAAAAAAGAGTAAAAAAAAAATCATACAATTTATGACAAAGTAACAGAGGGTCACACTGAAGGATAACTACTCTGTGCATAACATGATCTTCATTCATTTTAAGTCAGATTCCAAATTCTTCACTAAGCTCCCACTATGGAATTACAAGCTTTCCGCCATAGACTCTCAGAGTTTCAGTTTTTCCTCAATATCAGTGCTTTATACAGATACTTCTTAACCTCTAATTCATGGTTTGTTGGTCTACATATATCAAGAGTGGCTTACCAGTGGAATGGACGTTACAATACTACTTAAATATGAAGGGAAGGAAGCCCTAACAGACAAAATGAATCCAAGAAGGGCTTAATCCTCAAATAGCTCCAACAGAAAAGCCTAAACAGAAACTAAAGAAAATGGAAATCAAAAAGGAGAAATATGAATGAGTGAGAAGCTAAATCTAACTCCTATTCATCCCTTTAAAGTAACAAGCAATTTAAGAATTACAGTAAATGAAGATTAATAAAGAAGGGGAAAGGAAAGAACTGATTATGGGAAGTGAATTGTGGATAAATCTACAGAGACTGATAAAAAAGGAAATAAATAAATTTTAAAAGATTCTGATCAAATGAACCAATATTTCAGAAGTCAGAATTTCCTGGAGGAAAGAAACCCTGAAAAAAATGTTATTGACACTTCTGAAAGAATTTTCAAAATGGTCCAAAATAATAATTAATGAATTAAAATAATAAATGAAAGAAATAATAGTATGAATTAAAGCTATCAGTGAAGAAATTGACAAATAAGATAGTAGAGAATTTGAAGCAAATGAAGAAATTCTCAAAAGATATGAAACATTTTAAAATTATAAACATAAATTATTAAATTATAAGCATATATTTAAAATCATGTTACTATAAAATTATATTTTCTTTTAAAATGAAGAGTAAAGTTAGACAAAAGAAGAAGTAGAAAAAATAACTAAACAAAAGGACAACAATATGTGAAGAATGTGAGCTCTCTAAAAGTAAAGAAAAATATAAAGAGATAACCTAAGAATCATAAAAATAAATAATTATAAGAAACACATGGTGAAGCAGAAAAAAAAAACTAAATCCTATACTTCATTAAAAGATAAGAGAAAAATGCCTAGAAGTAATGAGAACAGATGTCAAAATACAGCTTGATAGAATCCATAGGACACTAACAATTAAAATTCCTAAATTAAACTCACCAAGAAATCAAATGTTCAAGGTAATAAATTTCAGTATCAAATAATAAAAAGTGTGCAGAGTAAGGGGCATGACTTTTACACTCCAAGGAAACTCAATCTGAATTAGATAAGACTATTTCTCAATTATGAGAAATAAAAGTTTTTGGAATATTTCCATGAAAAAACAAAGGAAATTGATTTTTAATCTTTCTGTGATAGGTTTCTCTTCATACTCCATTATGTATTTCTCTGACTTTCTATGTGTGTTCCATTGTCTCTAACTTCTAAGGGTTAGCAGCTATAGAGATCAACTTGATGGCAACAACAATATTATCTCAGAAGACCAACCAGGAATAAGAGAGGAAATAGAATCATGTGGTGGTGAAGCAAGGGGTCTGGGCTGAGGCAGAGAAGAAGACTTCCTGAAACATCTGTGGCTACTGCATCAGTCACTTAGGTTGCAGAAGATACATATAGAATAAAGATTTGGGGGAAAGAGAAAATAGTCATACCAGGGAGAAGAACAAGATCATTCCTGACCCTGAATCCTCTAACAAATTACTTGGAAAGCCACTCATTGTGGGGTAAAAAAAAAAAAAAATTGCTTGTCTAAGGCAAGAAAAGTGAAGTTGTAAAATGAGTTGAGAGTTCAGACCTCCTTAGAAGCAACAATGATCTAGAAGCTAAAGAATCTCAACATTCATTCTATTATCTTTTGATTTCATATATTTCTAGACCATGAGATAAATGTGTTTTCCTTTTGGGTCAAACAAAATTGTGAAAGAAATTAAAATCTTAATGGGAAATTAGATCAGAAGTATATTTGTATATTTTCCTAGAATTCCAAGTGAGAGTAAACAAGTGAATCTGTGATAAATGTATGAAATATGAAATATTAATTATTATATGTTTTAAACACTAGATTCAACCAAAAGGAAGCTGAACTGAGGCATAGGGGAGGTACTTTTCTGCGTTTAGCAAGACTTCCCGAAATATCTGTAGATATTGTGTCAGTTACCTGAGTGTAGTAGGTACCTAACTAGTCACTCACTCTCTATATGCAAAGTTCCCTTACTATACTACACTTGAAAAAAATAACACCATTTGTTCTCAAGAACCATTAGGAACAATATTAGGCATCTTTTCCTTTGCATTCAGAATCAGAGAGATAACTTGTTGGTCTTTCATTTCAGAGAGGACAAATGACACCATAGGGTGATATCTTGGGTTTCATGTGAATAAGTCCAGCAGCAAGTCAGGCTGACTGGTGATGGCTCAGGATAACAGCAGATAACTTTGGCATCTTTCATATCTGACCAAATGCTAAGCGCTCCATAGCACCTGCTTCAGTTGCCTTCATGGCTATTGGAACCATTTTGTTCCTCATAGGCCCATTCTCCTGGGGAAAGTCTTCACATGCTTAAGATAGACATCCCTTTCACTCACTGACAGGTCTGAGGCCTGTTGGTTACCCCCAAACTGGTTTATCCTGTCTGCTGAGGCAGTTTTACTGGGGTGTGGCTTCAGGGCATGTTACAGTCTCTTGGAACCACAGTGAAAGCTGGGTGAAAAGCATATGAGCAGTCCTGAAATGGACTCACACCAGAGGTCCGAGTCTCTGAAAACCCAATGCATCCCAGTGGGAGAACTAGGATATAATTAATAGTAAACAACTTTTCCAAAAACCTGTCTTGATAGGAGGATTTATTCAAATCTATTCTGTATGATGTGTGTGTGTGTGTTTTTATATGTGTGTATATTTCTCATACCTTACTGGATATACTCCTGTACTTAGTCCCTTAGTAATCTCATAGATGTTTAAAACTGATTTGATTTTTATTAAATTGAGATGTAAATGGTAGGGTATAGCATTTTTTTTCTACAATGGATTGTTTCTCTTGAAATAACTACAATAGAGTATCAGCTGAGGGGATCTATACAATATCATATCCAAGTTATCAATCCCTCTAACCAGGCTGCAACAACATAGCATGCCTAGATAGAGCGCTGGCACACCCAGAAGCTACTTCCCCTGAGTAGAAGAGTAGGACCTTGCTACATTGTATGCCAGCACATGTTCTAGGTGTGACTATGTCTATTTACATAAATGGATCTCTTATAGCCATTTTTTGTTTGTCCCATAAACCATCTCTTCCAACAAATGCTCTAATGCTTATTTATGCTCATTCCAACAGAATCAGATGATTTACTTTTAATGTCCCTATGACCAGCCTTAAAAGGTGTTCTCTACATAAACAAATGTTATTCTCTTCCACTGAATGTAAAATGATGAGTTGTCAGCTGATAGCTTATAGCAGTATTCATCTAATTAAGTTATTTCTAGCAACCTTCACATCTGTTTTTAATTTCTATACATGGTTATGTGCATTGAAATACTCCAAAACTGAGACATTGAACCAAAATAAGCATGCAAAATTCATTGAACAAAAAATACTTTGGCAATAGCTACCCATATATTAGTCTTCTTTGACCTAGAATCATGGTACCATGAAAACTGCAATATTCAAAATAGTAACTTGCCATGAAAAATCAATTTTACCACATCCGGATTCCCCCAGTCCCCTTGGATACCAGGCACACCAAAGTTTAAAATAATAAGATGTTTCATCGATCTCATTGGACAATTTGTGTTCCCATATTTTATGACATACTACAGTTGTTACTAAATTTTAAAATTTATATACACAATTAATTGTTATATTATTTGGTAGCATATTATAGTCAAATTCACTGCTAAAAATTTACACTTTGTATTTATAAGTTATAATTTAAGGTGATTATAAAAACTTCTGCACCAAAACTATAGACCCTAAATTAATAGATTACTTATTTTGTCTTGCTCCCCAAATTTTCACCAAGTGCTTCTATAAGTTAATTAGTTTAAACAACTATTCTAAAGGAAGGGGAATTGGGTTCACAGGGAGAGAAAAGAGAAAGCCATTTTGACATATGGGTAGAGAAATAGTATAGGGAAGGGAGGAATAAAGATGGAGGGTAGCAAGCAGGGGCATACAAGCTTAATGACACAGTCCCCAGGGAAAAAGATGGGAGAAAAGATAAACAGGAGGTGGAAGGAAATCAAGACAATGTCACTTACATCACAATTTTGCCTAGGGACAGGTCTGCATACATAATGTTCTTTCCTTGTTGTCATTCAGTCGTATTTACTCTTCGTGACCCCATTTGGGATTTTTTAGGCAAAGATACTGGAATGGTCTGTCATTTCTTTCTCCAGCTCATTTTACAGAGGAGGAAACTGAGGCAAACAGTTCAGTGACCCAGGGTCACACAGCTAGTTAGTAAGTGTCTGAGGCCAGATTGGAACTCAAGTTCTGATCCCAGAGCTACTGCTCCACACAGTAGGCCACCTAGCTGCACTATCATGCTCTTACATTTGTTTATTGAATTCCCATTACACTCCCTTCTTAAAGAAGCTTACATGCTTCTTCAACTCACCAACAAATCACCTGCCAATAAAACACATCATTCACAGTAAGTATTATCTTCGGTACCATCAAAAATGTAACCTTTTTTTTTCTATACTGTATTCCTTTTCCTTTCCTGGTCAGAAGCGAAAGATCACTCTATCTTTTACTTTCCCTGTGTCTAAATCATGATACAACTACTAGAAGATGCCCTTTTAATCAAGAAAAAGTTACCTTAGCAACCAAATTATTAACTCAATTAACTTCCCTCACACCTTAATTAATCCCTCATTTACATAGGAATATCCTTTCTACACCTAGCTCTGGCATTTTCAAAGCTGCTTCTAGTTTAAGCACACCTCTTTCTGAAAACTGATCTTTTTCATCACATAAAATAAAAACTACTGGATTTGTAATTTCATTGGGATGTAATTTCATTGTAATTTCATTTATGAAAAATTTCCCTGTACCAATGAACTTCTACAAGCTTTTGACAATTTATAGTCTAGGAAACTTTACTTGGGGCCTATTACAAGGCTTGCCCAGTTCACAAAACCAGTATTTGTCAGGGACTGGACTTTAACCCTAGTCTTCTTGACCTTTACAGGACTTTCTGATAGTTCTCTATTCCTCACACCATGCTATCTCTCTTTTTCTTTACAACTTGAACAAAAATACAAAGGAAATATATAATCCAAAGAATTTGCTTCTGATTCAGACTCTCCTCAATAACAATTTGATTGGGGTAAGACATATTTTTCTGGAGTAGATTTCCTTCTCTGTAAAAAAGAGAGATTTGGACTAAATGAACTTTAAGATCCCTTCCAACTCTGATATCTAAAATCAGAATTTTTTTAAGTGAGACCATGCTGGTCTCACCATGGTAGAAACTTTCCAGAAATTCAAGTAGATTGACTAGCACTCGGAGAAAACCAATTTGGCAATGCTGTAAATTTGAAGTTCATCTGTCATTTTTTTTAAATGGCTTTAGCTCCTCAATCAAACAATATTATCATAATTGGTGCTGTTTTGTTAAGTGGGGAAGGGCAACTTCCCTCATTTTACAGATAAGAAAAAATGTCTAGAAATGTTTAAATGGCTTGTGTGAGGCTACTCAGCAAGCCAAGGGAAAGGTAGGACCAGAGTTCAGATTTTCTGGTTTCTAGTCCAATGTTGTTTTGGGGATTTTTAGTTGGTTGGTTTTTGGTGCAGACCTGTGATTGAATTGACATAGGGATTTGCCAATAAGGAAACTCCCTCTAGCAGTACAGTTTCCCCATCTCCTCTCCAATTTACAATTTTAGATGACTGCCTGAGGACTGACAGCTTAGGTAACTGGATCGGGGTCATAAACAGCCAGTACGTGTTAGAGGCAGGACATGAAGTTCAAGATTCCTGACTTCAAGGCTATCTCTCTCTCTCCACTTCAGCACATTGCCTCTCTCTCTCATGTTCTTTGCATGATACTATTCCATCTCTTACTGCATTTCATAAAATGAGCTTTACATCCATTCCCCTAAAAATGGTAAAAAATCATTTTAATAACCTTATGCAGACATGAATATGGAATTGAAACAGATTGAACTAGAGGGCTCACCATTAAAAAATAAAAGGTCTCTTAATGCAAATGCTGACAGCAAAGCCCCACTGGAAATCAGATGATTCTTGTCAAAAGGCTTCTAGCAGCCCAACAGGCAAGCATCCCATTCTCGTTTCTTTTTGAACTTTGCTTGTAAAACTAAATCTATACATTAATATGAGAAGTCTGTATATAGTATAATGTGTGGGGCTTTAACCCTTGGGCTGCCAAATTTCTATTTTCATTCTGTTGACCAAAGAAATGTGTATAAGATGACTGTTAAACTCATTTGCTCAGCCTGGGGCTTAATTACTCAGTTCGTTCACATTTGAAAATATCATATTGCATCCAAAGGCAAAATTGATTGAAGCTTGTTTCAAGATCACTTATGTAATTATGCACAGATTAAATTAGTTAATTACAAATTATCCTAACTAAAATACATCTGTTGGTTTTTTTAACCTGAAATAGGAAACGATTTTTTAAAAGGAGATAAGCATTTTGTGCCTTTCCCCCAGTATAACTTAGTAAGTGCCCTGCATTTTACATTTGCCCTAGAAATAGAACTCAAAATTTTGTGCTTCAATAACAAATACAGATCTTTACATAGTGCTAGAGAGAAAAGATGTAATAACATTTGTAATATATTACAATCAAGGATATACTTTGGGTTTTGTATGAGACAACGAAGAGAAAAAAGTTTAATTCAAGGGTACACTTCTAGAATACAGGTGAACACTGAGGTGTGAAGCCAGAACTGACCATCTAGAATCTAGTCGGTGACTATTATTGGAACATGGGAGATTGGGAGCCTGGGACTACTTAACAATTGTTTTACTTTGCAGTTTGGTAGATAAATTGAAAATATCTTCTGACTCTCTTCTGAAACTGAAAGGGAAAAGGTGGGTTATTTCTTCATCCTTATAATACCTCCCCAAATTAGTAGAGAACCAGGATTCTTTATTGAGGTTCATAAATCCACAAGATATCTTTGGGTAGGTTTCAGTGTCAATGAATTTAGTTGGGAAAAAATTACATCTTTTTTTTTTACTAACCTGTGACTGAAAATTAGAATTACCTTCAATTTCTTAATAACATTATTATGAGAATATTCTAGTTCTCACCAACCAGCCAAAAGAGTTTATTGTATCACCAAAAAAAATAAATAAATAAGGACCCTTGGCATAGGGGATAGATAGTGAAAGGAGTAGGAGTAGCACTAGTTGTTAAAGGAGGAAGAGAAGTGAAGTTAGCATTTATATATTTGAAGGTTTGCAAAGCACTCTACAAATATTGTCATGTTTATCCTCACAACAAACCTTGGATGTAGGTGCCATCATTATGCACATTTTACAGGTAGATGAAGAAAAGGAGACAGGCAAAGTGTAAGCCCAGAGTCACAAAGCCAGGCAGTGTTTAAGACAAGTTTTGAATTTAGGTCTTCCCAGGTGCAGCCTTCTTTCTACTATGCTGCCTAATTGCTTTGAATAGAGAATTGACCTTGAAATATGGGAGATCTGGATTTATGGGAGCCAAAGGATTTGATTTAAAGATGACATACCTGATTCTGCCTCTGACATGAACTTTTTGTGCTCACAGGCAACTCTCCAGAATGCTAAGTGAGGAGGAATTGTCAATATTCATTGCCAGAAGGACTTTCCTTACTAAGAGCAGTACCCTATAGCAATGAAATCAGAGATCAAATCCAAAAAAAGAAAAGAAAAACAAAAAAGAAAAAAAATAGAGAGAGAGACATAGGGCAATTAAATGAAAATAGCTGACAGGTATTGAGCAGCGTGTCATTTGACAACTATAAAGGTAACATAAGTCTTCAAAAGGAGTAATGCAATGAGGCAAAAGAGGGAATAATGATTATAAATTGCACAATCCCACCCAGACATATTGAATGTGAGTGAACTAATATAAATATTTGGGAAAATAATTTATTCTTTAGTGCTGTCAAGATAAGTCACCAAGGTCTAGGTCTAGTTATTTGTCTGTAGTATTGTGATGGAAATATTTTGAATTAGTTAAAATGTATCTGTAAAGTGCAAAATAACAAAAAGAGTTTTAAATTATCTAAAATAATGTAGAATAATTCAATATAAATAATAAACTATTAAATAATAGAATAAAATATAATAAATGAGATAAGCATGGTAGATATTGCAACAGATGGCCATCCTTCATTAAAATGCCTACTCGTTTTTTCCCAAATGTCTTCTCTGTTCCTTTTAGAAATGATATGTTAGCACTGCAGAACATATGAAGGATGTAGCTAGGTGATGAAATACATCTAGTGCTGAACCTGGAATCAGGATGACCTGAATTCACATCCATTCTTGGCATTTATTAACTGCATGATAAGGCATTTAACCTCTGCCTGGCTCAGCTTCCTCATCTACAAAATGGGAATAATTATACCTACCAGGTTGTTGTTAGGATAAAATAAGTTAATATTTGTAAAGTGTTTTGTAATCCTTAATAATGATGATAATGATGATGACGACAACAAAGAGGGTAGAAATCGAGTTATAAGAATAATATGCTCTTGTCCAGAGATTGAATGTTCTGTCAAGCAAGCCAAGGACAAGTCTCTGTTACCCTACTTATAAGAACCATGAGATACTATTTATATGTAGATGGCATATCTGATTCTGTCACCAGCTCATTGAGCAATCTTGGGCAAATCTCTAAATCACTGAAATGCCTCAGTTTCTCAGCTTACAGAATGGAAGAAGTAATTCTTGCCATATTTGGCATTTCACTGAGGTCCTTCAGAGATTAATGAGTCACTGAAGCTTTGAGCTGCTCTGATCAAAGGCATTATATAACTACAAAGTATTATTATTATTTACCCGTAACTCCCTTTTATGGGTCACTAATGAGTGTTGTGGTCAGCAGCAACTTATTAGAGAAAGAATGGAAGGCAAGTGCTAAGATGTCTGTTCCTCTGGATGCTTAGATAAAACTCTTGTTAATATTAATTGGAGTTATGCAGACATAATGAAAGTAAAACTTCCTTCCTGTAGCTTCAGTTTCTGGTTACAGGAGTTTCAGTGGGCCTGACCAATAAGCATTAGCACACTTTAACGTGTAATTGTAGTGTCAGTTGAACTTTTACAAACTCTATATGGAATTAATGTTTCACAGAGCTGAAAAACTGAACTGGTCTATTATATTTACTTCTATATAGTTTAGTTATAGTAGGGGGAAAACTTTTATTTTTTTTAATCTAACTACTTTTCTAGTTGTTTGTTTAAATGGCTGAGAAATGCTATTTATACATAGATATAATCTGTTTCCAGAGTTACTCCCCACCAAGACTTTGGGATTAAGTAAACCAGGTCCAGTCCTCAGGACTGACTTTTAAAAAGGTTTTTATCTTCTCCCAGTTAATTGTATCCACTTGGAGTTTTCTCATGGAAATTCTTTTATATTCTCAGGATATTGTCAAATGTGGGAAATAAGGTCCCCAGCTTGCATTCATACACTAAAGGTACCAAGTGTATATTGAGTACAGGACAGCCTTTATTATGATGAACACAAAATACGGAATCCATAAAAAATGTACAGGAACCCAAAACCAGATGCAAAACTACTTAAAGCACTCAAATAGCCCATCAATTTCTCACATAGGAGAACTAAACTTGGGGTTGCTATCAAGCAATCCTTTGACATTACAGTCTGTCTTTCCACCAGAGTCCTATATAATTCTTCCCAAAACTGATAATACCACCCAGATTTTAACTGGAAGATCAACTCACTTTGAATGCTTCAGCTATGAGGAGTTCATTTTAGACAAAGATCAAGAATTTTATTGCAATCATTTTGAGACCCAGTTAGAAATTCCCAAACACTGAGATAGAGATCAGTCTCTCTGATTAACTTTATATCTATCTCTAGTTAAAACCTGTAGTCTTTGTAGTTTAGGCAAAAATCAACTTACTGGAAATGTTTGGGTAGCAATAATATAATAGCAAATTATATTCTCTGGGACTTCCTTCAACAAGCATCTTCTACTCTGAGATGCATGTAGAGCCAATGGCCATCCTCAACTTCTTCCTTCTCTGTCACTACTAACTCCTGTTTGCTCCTCAGAATTTTCCTGAAATGCCATTCTTGCTCCAATGTTATGAAGTAATGTTATGAAGTAACTGGAATTTGAATTCATTGTAAATTTTATAGATGTACCTTGGGGCATGAGCAAGTTCCCTTAACCTCTAGGAACAAAGTTACTGTGAAACATCATTGCAAGGTGACAAATTTTTCTACATTTAGGCGAAGGTTTATGGGATTGTTTGATTATCATTTATTTTAAATGGAATGGATTGAGAAAAATTAAGCATCCCACATTTATGCTGTAATCTTGTCAAGTTTGTAGGATTTATCAACTAGATCTGAGATTTCCCTCACTACTCTATCTAGTTTACATAAACACACACAATACATGTGTATCTGTGTCTATAGAATAAACTGATAAAATCTCAAATTTAAGAAGAAAACAAAATGCAGGAAAGTGTTTGGTGTAATTTCTGTTTTGAGAAGGCATTCAAAGTTGTCACGAAGATAAGTCAATAATCAAATAATTGATTTTTTGAAATTTTTCTGAATTATTAATGAGCATAAATCTATTTTCTCTCAAATAATCCTTTTAGGCTGAAATCAAATTTTCCTTATTAAGAATACTTTAAGAAATCAAGATGAGAAAGGAATTAGTAAAAATGGCATGTATTCAGTGGCAATATTAAAGGACTTGAATTTATGCAAACTAACTCATAAGCAGAACCACCTAAGTCTAGGTCACAGATTTCAGGTGAGCCAAGAAACATTTATTAATATTAGTTATAGAAATGTCATTTATCATTTCCTGCCCTCCCCTTTTCACACACACCCCCAATCACTTAATAAGATCTCTCAAAATGATAGAAAGGAGCATGGAAAGGAGTAAAACTTCTAAAATGCCTTAGTTGGAAATCTCATGGGTAAAGGAGACAGTATTCTCAGCCTCAGGCTGATTTCCTAAACAAGGCCCATTCCTAAAATCAACAAAGCTCTTAACACCTAAAAGCACTTCAGCTGAAATGTTTGTGAAACTAGTCCATTCTTCAGGACCTGAGTAAAATGAATGTTTCATGAGCTTAGCCTGTGAAATATGTAGAAAAGCTTTCCTTAGAAAACAATGCCATAATAATGGCAGCAGAGATCCACAAGTCCCTTCATTTATCCTTATATTAAAATTATAGCCTATTTCCTAATCTTATACTGGTACCATTAAAACTGCATCATTCATTCAAACACTTATTGACATTATGTGCAAGATACAAAGATCAGTAAGACATTTACTCTATCCTCAAGGAATTTACCATCTACACCCAAAAGATAACACATATGCGCCAGTAACTAGAACACAAAGTAGAATGGGACAAGTGCCAGAATAGAAATATAAACAAGATATTATGGGAGCTCACAAGATGAAAGAGTTTAGGTGCGATATAGTAGAACAAGTCATGCTTTTGACAGTAGAGGACTCAAGGTCAAATCCAGCCTCTGCCATTTATTACCTGTGTGCCCTTTGGGAATACTATTTAACTTGTCTAGGACTCAGTTATCTAATGTGTAAAATGAGAAGTTTGGACCTTTTAGAGATTAACTCTTAGGTCCCTTCTAGATGTAATTCTTGTTCAGTCATTTCAGTCATGTTCAACTCTTCATGACCCCAAGTAGGGTTTTCTTGGCAACGGATACTGAAATTGCTTGTCATTTCCTTCTCCAACTCACTTTATAGATCAAGAAATTTAGGCCAACAGGGTTACATGACTTGCCCAGGGTCCCATAGCTAGTAAGTGTCAGAGGCTGGATTTGAACTCAATAAATTGTCTTACTGATTCCAATTTCAAAGCTCTATCCATTGTGCTTCCTAGCCATCCCAGATCTAATTCTATCATAATATAAATCTGAGTTCAAATTCCAACTGTACTATTTGCTTTATTTTGCCACCTTGGGGAGGCAATGTAACCTGGAACTCAGATTTCTCATCTGTTAAAGTGATAAGGTAAGTCTGAATTACTTCTCTAAGCCACTTCCTTCTCAAATTTAAATCTATGATACTATGGTCTCTCTTAAAGTAGAATTTTCTACCTTCCAAGGAAGCTCTTTCTACTTGTGAGTGGGAAAGAGGAGGAAGAGAGAAAACTTCCCAGAGAAGATGCAGTTTTAATAGTTGTTGTTACTGTTGTGTTTTAAAGACAGGATAGTGGGAGAGAATTCCAGGAGAAAGGAAAAGCAAAGGTAAGATGATGGAAAAGTATCAAGCATAATCAGAGAACAGTTACAAGTGCCCAAGTCTGGTTGTTGTCAATGATGTGTTAGTAAATGTTTAACAACTAGGTAGTTTGGGATTTTTTGGGGGGTAGAGAGGGATAGTACCTACAATACACTTTTAATTTTAATCTTAAATTTAATTTGATATTTACTCCATATTTGATAAGTTTCGACAGTCAATAAAATAATAAATCAAGCCTTATTTATAGCATTTTCCAATTTCCTAAGATATAAATGATCACTATGAAAATGCAACAATTTGTGGAGAATTTGAGCTGACTCCAGCACCCCCCAGGTTGTAGTTTAAAGTGTATGGTGCAATGGGAAGAGAAATTAGACCAGAAATGGGATTGCACTTAAAAAAAACAACTTCTGTCCCTTGAAGAACTAAAAAGACAGCTAATTTTAATTTACTTCACTTTTAAGTGTTTTTTATTGCTAGCTGAAATCAATAATCTATTACTGACTAACATAAACATTTTTTCTTTTCAATTTTTTCCTGTTCATGTGTAAAATGACAATTCCCTTATATTTGGGTGATGGACCAACTCTTCTTATGCTAAATATCAAAGTTGATACACAAGTCATTTCATTGTACTAAAATTTCCTTATACTGATCATAATTTTGAAAAGTTTTCATCATCTAGGACCTCAGAATATTTACATTAAAATAAACTTTGTCATGTAAAACCAAAACACTGAAATAGTACTGCTCTGAATTCCCAAGATACAAAAATCATTGAAACATTAAATATGTAAATAGCAAATTTTAACGTTTTTTTCAAATTAGAGAGGTATCTTGAAATAGTGATTAGAGATCTGGTCTCACAGTTGGGAGGACCTGGGTTCAAGGTCCCCATTTGACGCATATTGGCTGTGTGACCCAGTGTTAGTCACATATCTCAATACCCCAAACAGCTCTAAGAATATAAGTTGCAAAAGAGTTACAAATTTGTATTAGCAGCATGAGTTTTCTGATAAAAGCCCAATTCATCAACACAATTAGGGGTCTAGTGCCCACCCCCAGCACACCCCTCAAATTATAGTCTAAAATATATAACAAAGAAAATATGACTCATAGTCCTACTGTTGTAGGATATAACTACAGATGCAGGAATGGTTGGTCACTAAAAGTATGTGGTGACCAAAAGAAATTAGTGATGATAGGGCAATATTGGTCATTTTCAACTTGTGTTCCTGCATGATATCTTTGAACAAGGATGCTCTAGTATTTGATTTTGTGACAAATCACTTGGTTTCACACTTCTCTTTTGTCTATTTCTTGAAGAATACCATTCTTGCTTCTACATGATCTATTTCTCCTTTCTTCTCTTTGATTGTCATGAAATGTATACCTTTGTAGAAACCTGTCAGTTGATTTATTGGAGAAAGATGCTTGAGCTTTTAGGAAGGAATAAAACAAACAATTTTAAGCAACCACTATGTGCTAAGCAACTTATAAATATAATCTCATTTCACCCGCACAACAACCCTTGTTGTTGACAATTTGTCGACTATTGAATATTGTTAGTGTCATTTTTAAGTTGTGCGAATTGAGACAAACAGTGACTGAATGACTTGCTCAGAGTCCCATAGTGAAGAAGTATCTTAAACCTTCCTAACTTCAGGACCAGTACTGCACCACCCAGCTCACTCCACATGATAGCTACAAAGGATGGCTTTTTTCAGAAAGATTGAATAATAGACTAGATGAAAATGGTAAATCATTGTCAGACTCAGAAATATTGGGGGGGGTTCTTTAAACTATCTTCAAGAAAACTATATAGAGTCAGCAAATCTTTGATCATTATATTAAGGATTCTCCAGTGCTACCTGTTATTTAATATAGTAAATGCTCTATACAACATCTTCAAGAGGTGAGCAGTCATACACACTCCACTTTGAGTAATGGTTCAATCATTCAACCAATCATAAAGGATTTATTAATCTCCTACTATGAGCTAAGCACTGTGCTACATGTTAAGGACACAGATAAAAATAAAACAGTTCTTGCTCTCAAGGAATTTTATTCTATTGGGACATACTGTGTGTGTATGTACGTGTGTGTATGATGTACGTATACAATATCACATATATATTTCATATTCTTTTCACATATATTACATAATAAAAAATGTCTCTGTGAGAGATTTTATATTTACACTATACATACATACAAGCACACACACACACATACACACACACGACAGTTATTGGCACAATAGACAGAACAATAATCATGGGACCTGGAGTCAGAAAGACCTGAGTTAAAATCTGACTTCAGAATATTTACTAGTTATGTGACCCTGAGCAAATCATTTAACCTCTCTTTATCTTCGTTTCCTCAGCTGTAAAATGGGGATAATAATAGCACCTAGCTTATAATGTTGCTGTGAGGATCAAATGAAATGTTTACAAAAAGCAAAGTGGTTGGCATAGAATAGGTATTTTTTATATATTTGCCCCCCTAAAAATTAAGTGGATAAAAATGCCTTTTATAAAGATAATGACATGCAAGTGTATGGCCAGTCCATTGGTGTATCCATAAGTATCCCAACATATACACAGGGTTTGGTATTACAGGTTCTTGGATCTGCACTCATAAAAGTGAAGCAATTTTCAAGGGATTAACGATCACTTTAATCAAGCACATGCATCATTCACCTAATTCAGGAAATCAGCACCCTGAAATTCAAAGAAAATACAGAGAAATTAAAAGATCAACGGACATGGCTTCCTCTGCCTGAATTCAACAGACAATTGGACCCCAACTGTCTGACTATATAGTTACCAGAGAGGGAAGAATGATATCCGGGTTCTCAAAGCTGGGGGATGGGAAAGAAGGGGGGGCGGACTCCTTAGGGGCTTCCTAGAGTCTTCATCTGGCACTCAACCTTTCTTATCAAAAACTAAGACCCAAAGTAAAACCTCAACTCAGAGTATTTATACCTTTTTTATACCCTGTGACCCAATGCCTCTGTATAAAAAAAAAAAAAAAAAAAAAAAAGATACTTGGGACCCTCCTACAAAACAACTCCCTTAATCAAGCTTCCCAAAATGGGCAGTCCCCTCAAGGGTAGGAAAGATCTTTAATCACATTAAAATAATTAACAATACAAATACATATACTGTTTCTAGTTAAAGAAACTCTTGTTTCTGTACTTTACTCCTTGTAAAGACTCTTGATTGATAAAGGCAAGATTCAATCAGAGGCACTTGATTATACTAAAACAAAAACAGTAAAAGATCCTATTTTGATTGCCATCACAATTGGGTGACTCATTTTTTCACAGAAAAAGCTATTCTATTTTTGGACAACTGTAATTGGTAGAAAATGTTCCTTTACAAGCAAGATGATATTCACCCTGCTATAACTGCCATCCAATGATCTCTGGCACTACAAAGGAAGGAATTCTCATCCTGATTTCACATCAATTCAATTTAACAATTATTAGGCACTTACTATCTTTCAAGTATTATCCTAAGTGCTAGGGATACAAAGACACAACCAAATAGACAATTGACCACAAGATGTTTACATTATTCTGGAAGATAGAATATGAATACGGAAAAGTAAGGTCAAGATATTTAAAAACAAATTCAAAGAAAATGGGGAAGAACTAACTGGAGAAATGAGTAAAAGCCTCTAGTAGGACAAGGAATTTATAAGATGAGTCTTAAAGGAAGGTAGATAGATATGAAAAGAATAGCATTTCAACCATAGAAGACAACTAGTGCCAAGGCATGGAGATGAGAAATAGAATGACGTGCCTGGAGAACAAGTAAATCACTTTGGCTCAAAGATAGAGTATACAAGGCAGAGCAATAATAGAATCAATCTGGAGAGGTGAGCTGGAGCCAAATTATGAAGTACTTGAAATACCAAACAAATGATGAGTTTGAGTATAGCCTGATGGCAAAGAGTCCCTGAAATTTTTTTTGAGCAAGAGGGTGGCACAGTGAAACTTGTGATTAGAAATAACACTGTGGCAGCTATGTGCCTGATAGATTAGGAAGGGGAGGAGCAGGGAGATTAGGTGAAAAAGAAAAAGTTCTAGATCCTAACTTTCATCTTGGACAAGCTCTAGCTTCCTTCAAGCTTCAGTTTACTTATAAGGCTTATTCTGATCCACTCTCCAAATTATCATTATTCTCCCTACTTCCCCCACCCAGTGTTTACATTGTTCCTCCTAATAGACTTCTTCTCCAAAAAAAAAATCTTGTTGAGGGCAGGGAGTATTTCATATTTACTTTTGTATCCCTAGCACCAAAACAGTGCCTAGAAAATAGCAAACATTCTAGGAATGCTTTTTTAATGGAGGCAATGAAAGTTTACACTATAGAGTTGTTATGTGAGTAAAGAGAAGGAGAAGAACACAAGCAACATTATAAAATAGATATGAAAAGGCTCAGCAATCAAATTGAATGTGAGGTATGTAAAAGTCAAGGATAACTCTGAGGTGATTAACCCAGGTGACTGGAAGAATGGTGGTACTTTTGACAGAAATAAGGAAGTTAGGAGGAAGGAAGGGTTTGCAAGAGGATAATGAATTCATTTGTACATATGTTGTATTTGAGATGCCTAAGGAACATCCAGATGGAGATATCTTGCAGTCAAATTGGAGATATAGTACTAGAGCTCAAAAGAGAATGATGAAGACTGGATCTGCAGACCCAGGATTTTTCTCTATAGAGTGGACCCCAAGGAACCTAATCAGGTAACAGATGTGGAGAGAGAAAAGAGAGTACAGAGAGGACCCTAAGGAATAATCATTCATTTGAAGATTGTCATGAATGATGATTCCCCCCTCACCAAAAAAAAAAAAAGGAAAAAGAGTAGTAAGACAGATAAATTTAGAATTATTGTTGCATCATGAAACATACAGTATCATGAAAATCAAAGAAGAGAAGGAAGCAGTGGTCAAAAGAATTAAAAACTGCAGAGAAGTCAAAAACCATGAACAAGCCACTGGATTTAGCAATAAAGAAGCTAGAATGGAAGATGAGGTAATAGACACAATGAGTATTGTCACCTTTTTTTTAAGGATTTTAACTAGTAAAGGGAAGAAAGAAATAGGATGATAGCTTTAGAGAATAGCAGTATCAACTGAAAGCTGGTTGTTTTGTTGAGCATGGAAGAAATCTGGAAATATTTTTAGGATCCCTCAAAATGATCCAGCTGAGAAGGAATTGAAAATTAGAGAAAGAGCTGTAGCAGACCTTTTTATTCTATTTATTTATTTTGTTAGCTCAACTTTTGCAACCCTATGGATAAACATGTGGGAGGTTGTTGCAAAATGAGAGCAATACCTTTCAGGTGGTCTCAAGGCTTACCCTGTCTGCCTGCTACTCACTTCATTACCTCATTAATCCTCTCACATTAGATTCAAAGGTAAGCAAGGGGTATAATCTATAGCTATCTCGTAAGTTTCTACAAATACTAAAACTGTGATCATGATTCAATATTTATTTTGAAACCCCCACTCCAGTTTTTAAGACCCAGAGAAACCTCTTTTCTCATATGTATTATATCCTAGTCTCAAACTTCAATCTCATGTGTAACATGTTCTGGATACTATATTTTTTTTTCAAGGATACAGTCTATGATCCTATTAGCTTTGGGTGCAGATTGTAAATTGTTTTCTCTTCGAAGAAACTTTTCATCAACACCTTTGGTTCAAATTAATATTTTCTGACATATAATTTGTATTTTGGTTAAAGAACTATAATCAAGTGTAATGAGAAAAGACTGAACATAAAAGCCTTACTCATTAAACCAAGTTAAAGATAAGGGTTTGAGATGTTATTTTAAAGGTCAAGATATGAAGTTCCATACAAGTTCATCCTTTAGAATTAGCATAATTCTAGATTCTCATAGTGTTTCCCAACAAGTTTGTCAGGAGCTGAAAGAGATCTTAAAAAGCATCTTGTCCAAGTCTTTCATTTTACTAATGAGGAAAATGATTCATAGAATGGTTAGATTTATAATCCAAGGTCCCACATGTAGTGATTGACAGAGTTGGGATTTTAATTGAGGGCCTTTGCCTCCAAAAGCACCATTTTCCCCTTGTACCACAATTCCTCCTTGCTTGTCTGGAAGGTTCTTCACCTACATTGGCTTCCTACTGCCAACTTCCAAGGGTTACTCTATTCAGCCCTCAACCTGAAGTCAAAAACTCATGTGTCCCTTTTTTTCAGAGCTATTACTAAATAAAGCCATCAGAATTAGCTGTAATACTTAGGACAAGAGAAAAAAGGAAAAATGCTTCAATATGAACTTTAAAAAAAAAAAAACCATTTACAATGATATAAAAAATAAAGCTTTACACAAAAGTAAAGCTTAGTTTCTTTAAAAAAAAAAATGATCTGTTCTGTATAATCAAGGTATTGAAGATTTCCAGAGAAAATAATCTACCTGCCCCAAAGCTTTATGGAAGTGCTCATCAAATGTGGCAGAACAGTGATTACACCTTAAAATGTGACAGTATGAGACTTTCTATTTCCAGAGCAGAGGTAGTACTGTGATAAATTATTTTAGGTGGCAGACTATTTTGTTTTACATTCTGGTTAACTATGGAAGCCAAACTCAACATTCCTCCTCAGCCTTGCCAAAGTTGGGTGTATCACGTATTCTGAAACAGTCAAGTATGTGAAGGAATAGAGAAAGATTATAAAATTGTGATAAAGAGCAAGATTTCTTTAAAAAAGCTAAAAACATATAAAGCCACTCATACTCAAAAAAAGTTAATGGGAAAATGACCTTGTTTAGACTTGGCTTATGTAGAAAACAAGCAAATAAACAAACTCAAAAGAGCTACATGGACATTTAAATTTGGTCAAAATCTATTCCCATTCACAAATCCAATAAACCATAAATTCTGAGTTGTGAAGGACTCTAAGGGATCATCTAGTGGAATAGAAATGGGGGCCAATAAACCATAACATCAAAATCCCTAAGGGGCACATATTGACTTAGAAAACCACATACTAACATTACCTAGCTCAGGGGTGGGGAACCTGTGGCTTCTATTTTTTAAACTTCATTATCTTAAATATTTCTTCGTTACATTATAATCTGCTTGAAGTCACTTGGAAGGCAATGCTTGATAAGCAAAGTTTGATAGCTCTGATCCAACCCCATCCCTTATTTACAAATTTTTTAAAAATGAAGTTCTAAGACCCTCTGTGAGTTGCTGAGTAAGGGAGCAGAGCCCAGACACAAACCTCAAGTCTCAATCCACTGCTCTTTTTCCTACACCTCTGGTAGACTGTCATTGGTGCATATTAAAATAGCAACAAATGATAATAACAAGCCTAGACTCAGAATGTGAAGGATGCCTCACACAGAGAATTTAATATTCGATGTTTGCTGAACGACACTGTTCAATGCTGTCTGGAACATGAGAAAGACACTTCTCTGCTCACTTACATGTGTCTAGCTTGGATGATTTTTATCTTCTTTTTAAAAGTAAACCTTTCCTAACAACCAAGTACTTTTGCTCCTGAAAAATATTTGCTGATAACTCTCATTGAAAAAGAAGAAAAACTGAAGAAATAATCAGTAGTTTTGAAAATCTTGAAATAATTTATTTTAAATCACCTTTGGAGCCAAGAGATACAAAACAAAGTTATTTACTTTTGAGTTATTTACTGCTCAGAACTGTGAAACACTGGGTAATATATAAAACCAACCAAACTGAACTTCAAATAGATGGCTTATCATAGCATTACTGAACTGACTACTGATTTGCACCTGCTCAGTAAAAGAAAGTCCTGGTGAAGGAAAGTACATAAAAGTCATTTTGTTCAAGAGAAAAATACATATCTCTTTGTATATCCATATATTCCACCTAATTTCATATTTGATTCTATTCTGGCTTGAAATTCTAGTGAATATGGGACTTCTGACCATTTTCATAAAAGTATCAATTGTAACTCAATCTACCAACCAGCTGAAATACATGTGCACACACACTCATGCACACATACATGCACATGCATGTGTACATGGATAAGATTTTCTCTTTTTAGACCTTAGAGGAGTTGGTATTTTAAAAATACAACTTTTTGATATCACTTCTGTTGTACCTTTTTTTTCATTTTCTTCCCTATCCCAGCTAGATTTTTTTCTTCTTCAAGAATCAGGTTTCAAGTTTGATTCAGAGTCTCACATATTACTACATTTTAAATCATGTGTGTTGCCAAATATGGGGTAGATTTAAAGAATCTAGCAAAACAGGGCAAGTTGCCAATAAATGCTAAAAGGAACTTTATATAATGGCTGCTTGAGTTCTCCAAAGGTTAGACTGGTGTTTACTCCATCACTCTCATAAACCCAACATTCTTTTGCAAACTAGACAAAAATTAAAAATAATTTCACATTGGCCTCCTATAGTATACCATACACATGTATCATTCAAAAAATAACTCAGTTTAAAGCTCAGCTTCCTAATTGAATAAAGTAAATGGATGGATTGTTTACAATTAAAATTCAGAGGAAAACATAGTTATCTGCAACTGATTAGGAACAGGCATATAGCTTACAGTAAATATTAGGAAAAGTCAAGGAAAACACTTCCTTCTGGTAGCTAGAAATAAAAATGAAATTGTTTTATTTCAAATTCAATGTTTATTTGAAAAACAATACTTCAATGTCTCATTGCTATTTCTCTTTATGGCTAAACTTGTAAACATTCTGCACTTAATTGATTTGTTTTATTTCATTAGTTAATTCTCAAACCTAACTCATTTCCTAACATCTTTCACACAAGTTTCCCAATGTTGTTGCAAAACATAGAAAGTAATCATAAATGTATTTTGAAAGTAGCTGTGTATATTTAGTCAGTTACATTGCCTGATCCACTCAATATTTCAATTTGCTTTAAAAATTGGACCTTTCATAGCAGTTAAAATGTATTTTCTGCCCTATTCTACCCCCAAGACCACTTTGGTTCATCTAGTATTTTTGTTCCATTTTATTATTACCACACCATTTAGTCAACCAATCAGCAAGCATTTATTAAGTACTTACCATGTACCAGATACTGTACTAGGCAATGGAATTTCAAAGACAATGAAACACACCTTGCCCTCAACAAGCTTAAGGACCATCTTCTGTACCTTTCCTACTGACACAATAACTTTCAACTTGAGACTTGGATACTCTGATATGTGATTTCTAGAGCCATTGGGTCAAATAATCTTTGTTGGGGGGAGGAGGGAGCAAAAGGCAGTTTGACTATAAGCAGTCACACTGGAAGAAAGAATGATTTGGACCTCACCAATAGTGGGGTAGGTTAAAGGGGTGGGATGGGGAGTTGGGCGAGAGAGATTACATCCTTACAGATCCTGGCAATGGTAGTTGTCAAGAACAGTGACTTTCTATGACTACCACACCATGGAATAAAGACCTATTCAGCCTATGCCAGCTGTACCTCTAATGAACAGATGGTTTTGTTCATTAGGTGTTCATCTGGTAACACAGAACATGTTTGCTTCATGCCTTCTCCCCAGTGTGATTTTTGTCCAGGATTTGCTGTATCTTCTCAATGGAGTTTCTACTCAAAGTGTAGAGGTATCTCCATATGTTTTATATTTCACACTTAGAACTTTTCATTTCTAGATTTCAAAGTTATTTTCCCCATCACAAATAGCTGTATAAGACAAATCACAGTTGCAAATCTACAGTTCCTAGTAGGTGAGTAGTCTCAGAGAAAAAGAAGTTTGTGACATAATTAGAACTCAATACTTGTAACTCCTGGATGGATATGTCAAATATTAGATATTGCCACCTCTCACTCAAAGATTTTTAAGCTTAACACACTCTATAAATATAAGTAGTAGTAGTAGTTGTTAATGATAAAGCATTTACTTAGGATTTATAAACCACAAACTGTGTTAAGCTCCAGGGAAGCACATACAGAAGCAAAGATAATCCCTCAGATGGAGGGGTTTATATTCTAATAGAGGGAAATCACCTATGGAAGAGCAGTGGCCAGAGAGGAGGATGGAATCAGAGGACAGTAGAATGAGGCACCACTCTTTCTAAGAGTAATAGAAACATTGATTGGATTGTGGTTCCAAAACTGGAAAGCTCTTTGATGTAGGGGATGGAGAGGGAAGATAGAGAGCATCTGGCAAGTAGATGACTAGGGAATAAAGGCATGACTGGGGCCAGTCTAAAATAATGGGCCCTGGTTAGTATTCACAATCAGACTGTTGGTGCCCCAAGGCAGGAGTTATGGGCATGAAAGGCTTAAGTCTTCAGAGCATGGTTTCTGTTGGATCAAGAAGGGAAAGCAGCTAGTGTGAGATGATGGCTGGGAAAAGAGACTTAATCTATCTCCCTGTGTCTGGGACCTTCTGAGTCATGCAGACTAGGTTGTTTTGTTTTGTTTTGTTTTTTCTTCTTTAATACACTTGGCTGAAGAAGTACACATAAAGTAAATTTCCATGTTAGGAAATTATAATAGAGCAAACAAAGAAATTGTTTTCCTTACTATTTTACTATGATATATGCTCTCCCTTCCTCATCTTGTATCAATTACTCCATTCCCTTCACCTAAATTTGAAGTAAATATATTATTTTAAGTAAAATTAATTTTCTCCAAAAAATGGTAGGAACATAATATGTGTTTTAAAAAAAATCTATTAAAAAAAAGACTTCCTCATTCCTTGCTCCCATATTCATCATTCATTCTGAAAGTATTCTAAAAATGCATTAGAAAAGTCTTTGATTTAATGAGAGTAGATAAAGTACTTGTGGGCAAAAAAGAATGGAAAAAGCAAAACTACAGGGCAGAATTATGGTGTAAAAACATGGTCTTGAGTGCCTTTCGATCCCTGAACATGGCAAGAATATTACTGGAAAAGAATTGAGAAATTTGGGGTTGAGTCCCAGCTCTGTAACTTATTAGCTATGTGCAACACTGGACAAATCCATTCCCTTTGCTGAATCATACTTTCCCTATCTGTAAAAATGGAAGTAGTAATTAACTCCTTGCCTACTTCTAAAAGTTGTGATGATTAAATGGGACAAGTAAGGGAAAAGCTCTTTAAACTTTAAAATATTAAGAAAATATGGAATATGGAGGTAAATAAAGGGGGTAAAAAGAACAATGAATGAGAACTTAGAAGACCAAGACCCTTTACCAAATATTATTGGTAAGATTTTAAAGAATTCACTTTTATTCTCTGGACCTCAGGTCCCTCATCTACAAAATGAGTGAGCTAGACAGCCAATCTTCATGCTCCTTTTCAGTGATGACATTCTTTGATTCTGTGGTTGTTTTCTGTCCTTAGTTAGAACTGGATAAGTTATGGTGTTAATTATGTCAATTAGTCAAAGCATCTTTTAAGAGGTTCTATGTTCTAGACACTATGTGAAGCACATGGAATTCTAAGAAAGGCCAAAAAAAGGCAGTCCTTTCGCTCATGGAGAATACATTCTAAAGAGAGAGATAACATATAAAAAACTTGGTATGCAGAAGACACATATGGAGTAGAAGAAGATAATCTGAAAAGGGGAAACATTAAAAGCAAATATTTCTATTAGTAAGGTGACACTACTTCTTACATTTATGAACCCTATATAGTCATATTCTCTGAGGGTCTTGAAAAGTAAATTAAACAGATGCTTTCTCTCTTCTATATGGAAATGTATTATCTTAGAATATTATATTAGACATAAACCAACAATTCTCAAGAACAACAAATGGAGAAAAGCTGTGTTAGAAGTCAAGAACAATCTCTGTGGCCAAAGGGACTCATGTGCCCCAAGAACATAAGAAGTTACATTTGGCAAGGTAAACCCCTAAATGACAACTTCATATAAACTAAAAAAGTATAATATGGCATTCATGCAAATAAGCCCAAATAGTCTTGTGTTTCATAATTCCATCCAAGCAAGTTATGCTGGTTTCAGGTTTTGCCACAGATATTTCATAATATTTTGCATAATAGCATTCTAACACAAAATCAAACCAGATGATGTAAAAAAATGAATCTGGTAGGGCTAAGCATTGATGCTGATTTATTTTCATTCTTAGATAAAGGTATAGATAAAGTGATTTGGGATAATTCTGTTAAGAAAATAGTCTAGAGAAACATAGAAAAGAGAATCCCAGTGAAATTGTGACTCTTGTATTTCTTGGAAAGAGGCATGTCTTGCTAGTAAAATCAATAGAGAGTTTATAGGTTTGACAAGTCAACATGTTATGAAACCCTCAAAAATGAAATCATTTTATGGTTTTTAATGCTGACCTGCTCCATTGAAGATCTGCTAAGAAGAATTATATTTGCCTGAGCATCCTTTTCAAACTGTTCGATATAAGGAGGAATCATTCCATTTTCAACATCTTTGTGGAACTCATGGCTCTTACTAGTGCTCTCAGGTCTTTCAGAGACGAGAATATCTTCCTTCATGACACCAGCTATTTAAAAAAAGAAGTCCACATGATTATCCACTTACCTCCATGAGTTTTCAAATGGGTTAGGAAACAACAAAAGTCAACATACCCCCTCCTTTATCTTCAAATGACCCAAGTTCAATTTCCTATAATCAATAATTCAGTAAATGGCTTTATGGTTCACTGTGCACTTGAAACAAGAACTATCTCCAGAGTAAGTTTTTAGCTAAACAAAAGGTTTATCTTGAAAAATAAAAGAGTTTAGCAAGGTTAGCTCAAAAGGAGGAATAGAAAGGAGAGGGAGAGTCAACCCTATTAATCTTGGAAAAGCCTGAAAACTAAGCAAAGTACAAGTAAGCATTAAAAACTCATTCTTGTTTACCAGAGGTAGCTTAAAGTGTGAATTCAATGCTTTTCCACTTTAATATTGCATGCTGTTTACCAGAATAGCTCCCCACTTACCTACTATGTTGCTGAAAACAGTTTGAGAGATAAATAGGTGCAGTAGAAGATGGAGCTTCTTTGGCCCATTTTCCCATATTAGAATCACTAAGACCTGACAGCTACCAGACTATCCCCTATACAGCAGCACTTTATTTTGGCTACCTCATTTATTTGCATAGAAATGTCTGTGTTTATATAAATGATATGTTTGCTTTACCTTGGACAAAACTGCTCTTTCTCGATCATTTACAAATAGCACCATCTACAAAAAAGTATCTATTCATCTATCCAAATGTACACAGTAAATATGAAACAATCCTCTGTCCCATTTTCTAAGAGAAACTAGAGAATGAAAAATGAAAGATGGAATTTCTTGTGAATGTTTCCCATGCCACTGATGCTGGAATTTCAGTGCACCATATTTAATATGATAACTTTTGCTTCCCTAAAAAATGAACTTTTCTTTTTATAAAGGAACCAGGATCATAAAATGGGAGGGATGGTACTGGCCTGGAGATTGGTTTATCACCCCTTTTTAACAAGGACCTCAGTTTTTAAATGTGAGGATGGGCTAGGATCACAGGATTTCAGACTGGAATATCCGTAGCTTACCTAGTCCATGCCCCTCATTTTACATATGAGAATACCTCACCTCTTCCAAACTTCCGTTTTATTGTCAAGGGCAGCACCATCCTCCAAATCACCTTGTAATCGAGGTGTAATCCTTGACTTGTCTCTCCTTCTCACTCTACATCTGCGATATGATATCAAGTCTTACCATTTTAGCTTCATAATATCTCTTACATATACTCCCTTCTCTCCACTTAGCCTCTGCCCTGATACAGGTCCTCAACACCTCATGCCTAGATTCTTGCAACTGCTTTTTAATTGGTCTTCCTGCCTCAAGTTTCTCCCTGCTCCAGTCTATCCTCTACTTAGCTACTAAAGTGATCTTCCTAGTCTTCCTGGTCTACCCTCTGCTCAGGTGGAGCAAAGTGATCTTCCATGTCACCTTCTCTACTCAATAATCTCCAATGACACCAGAACAAACATAAAATCCTCTTTCTGGTTTTTTAAAGCATTTTACAACCTGGCTGCTTCTTGCCTTTGTTTTCCTAAACTTTATTCCCTTCTACATACTTTCCATTCCAGCAATACTGGCTTTCTTGAGGTTCTTCAAAGAGGACACTCTGTATCCCAGTTGTATTTCCTCTCACTGGCTATCTGCCATCTCTGAAATCTCCCTCACCACCAACTGAGGCTTCCTTCAAGATTCTACTCAAATTCTTCTTTCTGCAAGAGACCATTTCCTTTTGTGATTGTGTCCCATTTACTCTGTAATATCTTCTGTGTGAATAGTCATTTAATGTTGTCTCCCTCATTAGAATGGGAGTTCTTTTAGAGAAGTGACCATACCCTTCTGTATCCTCAATGATTAGCATGGTGTACATCCTGCTTAATAAAATTTTGTTGAAGTCCCTATCAATATTTCTTTTAGAAATGTAATAGATGGAAAAATAGTCTTAAAAAGGTATGAAAACAATTAAAAAGGAAATCCAACTCTGAGGCACTGGTGTAGCATAATTGTGATACTTTGATAGATCTGTGCTCTTATAAATGTACCATATTAACAGAATTAATATTCCATTTCACAAGTTACTGAATTGAACACAATATTGTTAAATGGATTTGAAATTGGTTGAATGGCCAGAACAAAAGTGGAGAAATTACTGATTCAATGTCAGTATGGAAGAAGTTCTCTTAAAAAGGTGCTCAAGGAATATGAGCTGGATCCTGTGCTGCCGCACATGCTTATCATATCTTAGATAAAGTAACAGGAGGAATGCGTATGAAATTTATATATGAAACAAAACTGAGTAGCTCACTTTTTTCATGAGTCTGTAGAAACCAAATGCATCAATTCCAGAACAGTTCAGAACATTGAAGTGTTCTAGAAATGAAGTGTAATAGGAATAAATGTTGTCTCATACTAAGGTTCAAAAGGTCAATTTCACAACTACAAAAGGGGTAGATATGAAAGACAGCAATCGTTCTGAAGGAAATATGGAGAATTAACAGTGGAATTAACATCACAGATAATCAAGCTAGTAAAATCTTAGGTTGTATTAAGAGAGAGGCAGATTATATTCTACCACAGCCATATGTAGTCAGGATGTAATACTGTGTTCAGTTCTGGGCACTGTATCTTAGGAAGGACATTAATAAGCTAGGTAGTATCCAAAGCTGGGCAACTAAGACTGAGACTCAAGATCATGTTATGTAAGGATTGGCTAAAGGAACTAGAAATGTTTAACCTACAGAAAAGAAGTCTTATATAGGAGTTCTTAACCTCACAAGGGGTACATGGATAGATTTCAAGAGCTCTGTAAACTTTGAAAGCATACTGATTTCCCTGGCAAATCTGTGCATTCTAGTTTATGCATTTAAAAACATTATTCTGAAAAGTGATCCATAGGTTACATCAGACTGTCAAGAGGGTGCATGACATGAAAAGGGGAAAAGGGGAAGAATCACTGACTTAGAAAGATATGATAGCTGTCTTCAAGTATTAAAAGGATATGGAAGAGGGATAAGACTTCTTCTGTTTGGTCCCAGAAAGTACAATCAAGGGATGCTCTCATTTTTAAAAAGTTTCTAATAATTTGAGCAATCTAAAAATATATAAAAGTTGCCTTAGGATTGATGAGATTTCATCCTCTCCCTGGTTTTTTAAGCAAAGGTTAGCAAACAACTTGTCAGACTAGTTGCATGAAGAGGGGTTTTTCATGTATATGTTTTAAAAAACATTCTCTGGGATCATTTCTAACTCTGAGATTTCATGATCATTCATGTTTTATAATATTCCACTAGCAATAGACCCACTCAATTGTATTGAATACCCTCAGGACACAAAAGTAGTAGTCATGGGTCAAAGTTGCATAGAAGCAGATTTTGATTTTGTGTAAGGAAACACTCCTAATACTTGGAACTGTCTAATTATACCAAGACTGATTCAAAAAGTTCCAGATCATTGGTGGTCCTAAGAGAGAAGCTGAATAACCACGTATGATGTAGGGGAAATTCCTATTTATGTATGAGCTTAACTACATCACCTCTCAAGTTCCAACTATTTAAGAGTCTCTGGGTTTTGCTCTGAAGGGCATAGAATTTTAGTCAGTTATGGAAACTTGTTCGATAATGATTAAATAATGATTCACATTTTTCTTCTTTAATCTTCAGTTCTTATATGAAATATTTTGAAGGATTTTGCTTTTAAAATGGAAAGAAAATGAGATTTAAAGATGTTACTGGAATAGCTAAAATATGTCATCAGTGGATGTTTCTGCAACAAGTACAGATAATTGAGTAAAATCATACAGCTCAATTTTTCTCACATGATAAAAGATGTTGAAAACAAGTGAGTATGTACCTTGGGGATCCTCTCTGTTATTTTCATCTAGAAGCTTCATTAATTCATTATACAGAAGTTTGTCATCCATCGGCGCCAGAACTAAAAATAAATAAATAAAAGATTGGTGTCAACTATTCCCTCTGTAATATGGTTCATATTTATAGCTATATAAATCTTAATTCTAAACAATTAATAATCAATCACTTATTTATACTGTGAATTATGAGTCACAAAATCTCAAAATTACAACAAAATTACAACTCTCAATTTATCATTAGTTTTGGGAAATCAAAGACAGCGTCAGAAGGATTTTAAAAGGTATTTAGAATAGCATGCTTAGGATTCTAATCATATATTCTTCCCTGATAAACAGGATCATATTGCTAGTAAACTGAGATACAGAGAGAGAGACAGACAGACAGACAGACAGACACACACACACAGAGAGAAAGATGATAGATATAAAAAGCTTCATTTCACATTAATCATATCTCAGTCACAAATTCTCAAATAATGAAACAGAACATGATAGAATGATCAAAAACAGCAGGAGTTAGCAGGTTATTTTAGGCAACCACGTGGCACAGAGGATGTAGCGCTGCACCTAGAATCAGGAGAACCTGAATTCAAATCAAGGCTCAGACTTTTACTAATAAGGCAAAATCACGCAATCTCTGTCTACCTCAGTTTCCTTGTCTGTAAAATAAGGCCAGTAAGAGTACATGCCTCCCAAGATTGTTGTATTAAATGAGATTATATCTGTGAAGTACTTTGCAAACCTTAATGTACTATATAAATGTTAAATATTCATTAAATAATTCTATGAATATTCTAGTCTGTTTCCCCATTAATTACCATATACATAATTATTTTATCATATATATGTGATATTTTATATCAGGTATAGAAATAGGCATATAAATATAGGAATCACCACTATTATCATCATTTCGTTCTCATCTAATTCAGTGAATTACTGATAGAAATGACCTTGGAACAACTCACTATCCTGCTATTCATATGTACATAAGTATATGTATGTGTGTCTATATATACACACATATACAATAGTCCATGGAACTGGATCAATAAAGTAATTTTTTGATAATTTAATAAGAGTATTGGAATATAAATTCATCTTCTGTTAGGCTTACTGAAACCATCTCTGAAATTTTAAAATGTATTCTGATTTTCATCTCTTAAATGGAATTCATGTAGAAATGGTCCTAGTATAGGTCACTATTCTGCTACTATTCTTTACTATTTAATGTTCTGCAGGCTATTATTGCACAGAGAGGTGAAACAGCTCCTTTTTTGTGAGCAAATAAAAGTACTGGGATATGAATTCATCTTCTGTAGGCTCAAAGAAAGCATGTTGGGAACAATTACTATGACATACGAGATAATGGGTATCTTATATCCCTCCATTTCATTGTTATGTAGTTTTCAGGTCTTTGTCATGATCTCGATATTTTGAAAACTTTTTTTTTTAATTTTACAAAGCTTGGTGATTAAGAGAATTTGACATGGTATTCAAACCTATTAAAATATTGTTCTAAATTTTTTTCTGGATCAGTGACAATTGTAGACAATAGTTTTATCTGTGATTAAATTCCAGAGGATATGTTGAGAGCTGTATTTTTAGTGAAGAGATTTGTTGTTTCTTAATCTATGAAGGATAGTGAGTTTCTAGTATACAATTCCTGCTAGCCAGATGGGCCCTGCTAGGCAGGTGAATCAGGTATACAATAGATTTGCTAGTTGGATTCATACCATCAAACTCAAAAAAGACTATAAAATCTGAGTCTTTGTACTCTTCAAAATCATTTGAGTTATTAGTGTTATTTTTGACATCTGTTTGGAAATAGGTAAAATTTTGAAGTTTATACTGAGTAAAGATTTCATATGAACCCAGGTTTTAAAATTTTCCCTTCTTCAGATTTTAATATGGTCCTTAAAATAATAAGGTGAACCCTAAAACTCACATATTAAATGAATCAAAGACATAATCCCAAGAAATCAGAAATCTGTAAGAAGATCCCTGCGTCTAAACTCATTGTATAGCTTCCCGTTAATATGACTGGGCCCCACTGACACAACTGAAATATTAACTGCAGTTTCTAAAACAAATTTCTCTTGATTAATTTCACAGTTCAGGATTAGACTTTGATGAGAAGTCAACCTGTAGTGTTATAAAAATACACACAAAAACATTTCTCTACAAAATGGACAGTATTTTACCCAATTAATTCTTCCAAAGTTTTGCACATAAAATCACTGATTTTAGTAGTAAGTTTTTAGAGAATAATGTTCCTTTTCTGGAGTTAGACAAATACTGAATTTCACAGGTTCTGAAGCATGATTGAGTGAAGGATTCAGCTGAATTCATATATATTCTATTGTCCTTCACCTTGTAGAAGGACTAGAGAATTTCCCTAGGAAAAAAAGGAGGGTGTAACTATAAAGTTAGCACCTGGTAATTTACAAAGAACTTGAACATTTTTATGTGATCTGCACCTTTTTCTTCTCCAGTGGGTTGGAATTCCTAATGACCACTGGGGGCTCCTTTCAGTCAGCCACCTGCTCCATTTAACATAACGCCTGACATAAATCACAGAATCTTAGGAGCTGAAAGGGATTATAGTAGATCTAGTCTTCCCCCCTCATTTTATTATATTTTGTCAGCATGCTTTCAAGGTACAGGATTCCTCCTCATTTACAAATTCTCATAGGACAGACTATTAAGTTATATGATTAATATTTTAGAAAATGATGTAATTTCCCTTTCATCAAAAAAGACATCCTTTTTTGCATGTTTTTTCTACTAATTCAGTCTTTATGTCAATGATAGTTTTAATTCTTAGAGTTTTATTGATGACTTCTTTTGTTGTCTTTTTTAAAGATCACAGTAATTTGACAATTTCCTAAGAGTCTCTCTCCCTATAGAAATTACTTTTTTAAGTGAAAAGACATATAAAGTAAAACCTATCTAAGCAGAAATAATGCTTATGATAAATGCATTTTTCATCATATATAGAGCCTCTATCCCCCAAGTCACACAATAAGAGAGAAATGGGTTTTTTTCATCATATACAGGGAGGGTGATATTTGTTGATATATTTTATATCTTTCTGTTTTACTAGAGCTATGTATCATGTGATTATTTTCTTTGCTGATTCTGTGGAGTTTTCCGAGTAATCATCATATCATCTTTAAATAGAATAAATCTCTTGTTTTATGTGTATACACATATATACATGTAGATAGATAGATAGATGATAGATAGATAGATAGATAGATAGATAGATAGATAGATAGATAGATAGAAAGATAGATAGATAGATAGTATTATTGTATTGAGGGGGATTTCCTTGTTTTACCCTCTATAGTTGATGGGAAACTTTCATTTTTTTCTGATGCAAATAATGCTAGTTTTTAGTTACATAAATACACACATTCATACACACACATGCATGTGCACTCACAGATACACTTTTGTTAACATTAAAAGAGTTCATCTATAACTAAGATTTTTAGTGTTTTTAATACAAATATGTGCCACATTTTATCAATGTACCATGTACTATTATTGTACCATGTTTTGTTCCTTATTTTCTCCCTCCCAAAATAGTGCTAATCAGTCTTAAATATAGGATCCATTAATAGAATCATGTATTGTATTGGTTTTGTTATTTATGTTATTAATGACGTGAATTATTTCCCAAATTGTTGAGGCAATTTTATCCCCAGCATAAATTCAAGATGGTTGTAGTGAATAACATTTTGGATTTGTTATGATAGTCTTTTTTCCTTAAACTTTAAAAAAAAATTTTTCATTGATATTCATTAGTAAAATCCCTTCCCAGGTAGAGCTTGAAACTGTCACATAATTGAAAATCATACATATGAATAAGAATTTTTTTATTTCACATGCTAAAAAATTCTTATGGCTATAATATTTGTTGTTTTATATTAAAGTTCTGAAGCTTGATCATTACATTTCTTGATGAGCTGTGTTTTGTTAATCTCTTTGTTAATGTCCTCTGGAATCTACCAACCTGCTCTTTGCCTCCA
The DNA here is from genome assembly GCF_028372415.1 of Notamacropus eugenii. NCBI lineage: Eukaryota > Metazoa > Chordata > Mammalia > Diprotodontia > Macropodidae > Notamacropus > Notamacropus eugenii. Next base: position 181,140,950 of record NC_092875.1, read on the forward strand.
TTTATAATGCTTTTGAGGAAATTTCTCTTCTGATATCCTGAAGTGTCATATTCAGATGTTTTTAGCTTGCAATGTTTTTTCTGATAAATTTATTTTGTCCAGTTTATGTAATTGATATATTTTTCCAAAATATTTTTTAAAAAATTTTGTACTGTCAAATTTACTTCCATTTCTGTTCTTTGGAACTCAAGTTCTTTCATTCTGTTGTTCAGAGCTTCTTTGATTTGCAAAATAATCTCTGTTAAATGCTCTAAGTAATCTTTTCACTTGCTTCTCTTTTACTTTTCTTTTACAAATCTTTATTTTCTTCCTCTTTTCCATTCTAATTTCTTCTAAAACATTCTAAAATGTTTTGCCATTGCTCAGACATTTCTGTGGGTACCATAAAATTTATTTCCTTGATTTCTTTTTCACTGGAAATCATTTGTTCATTCTCCTTCTTTACATAGCATATTCACAAATAATTTTCAAAATTATTTGCTCATTTCCTTTCTTCTTGAATCTTATTGGTTTATTTGAGTAGGTGAATACTTGCTCACTTCTCCTTCCCTTCTTTTTCAGGTATCGTTGTACTAGGTCCCACACTAACAGATTCTTTCTCCATTCACTGTCACACATTTTCTGTCAAAAAGATCACCAAACTTAAATGACCTAAATTACCTACTGACATTAAAGAGTAGGAGTGAAGAATCTTTTTTGATCTTTGTCATATGGAAACTGCAAAGAGAAATGACCTCAGATAAGTTTATGTCCCTTCCATTTTATTCATTACTGGAGTCTCTTCTTCTCTGTATTAGAGAGCATTTTCTCTGTTTTTCTTGCTTCTCACTCATCCACAGTTACTTGTTTTGTCCTTTCTTGGGGTTAGATCCCTTCTAAGGATAGATCATTTGCATCAGGTCACTGCTAAAAAGAAGCATCAAAAAAAACAGGACAGATGCCATAAAAAAAACCAGCATTCAAAATCTGGATTGAAGAACTCATCAGGCACTAGGCAATACTATTCACATTTCTAGGAGTGTATCAGGAATAACGACTTCACTTTTTTCGGTAGGAATTACATCACAGGAAAGTGTTTCTTCTTTGTGATTTTTTTATTAAATTATTTGGTTTATATCTTACTTTTTTCATTTTTGAGGTAATGAGTGTAGAAGCTAGATTATGACACAACTTCTTACTCCATCCTGTTACCACAAATCTAAAACTTTCATTTTTATAAGTGAAAATCTAAGACTTAAAGAAGTGAAATAACTTGAAATCAGAAAATTAGGACTAGAAAACAAGTCTCCTCTTTCCTAGGGAAAGCTTTTTTTGACTATGCCATGCTTCCTCTCTACCTTACATTCACTAGGTAATTCTGGTAATATAAAAAAAAACCAAAATCTTAGAAATCAATCTTCTGGAGGCCTAAAGATATTTGAAGAACTCTCTTAGCACCTCTAAGACCAAGTCATTACATAAAGTGACAACACAATTCCAACATTTTTCAAATTGCACATGTATTTCGTGATGTTAATAAGGTTGTATTTTTATTTTTGCCATTCATATACTTTAGATTTTATCATCTTAAAGTCAATACTCTTGCACTATGGATTTTGATGCCAAGAATAAGAAAGAAATGGTCAGGAGTCAAATAGGATATTAGTTCCTATAACTGTTGGAATTTTAACATATGAAATTATGGTGAAGTTAATGTCTGTGATGCTTTTCCCATACCGTCCTTTCCTTTTCTTCTGTTTCTTTTCCTGAATTTGTCCTTTCTCAATCCTATTGTTGTACCATGTTTCATTCCCTATTTTCTCCCTCCCAAAATAATGCTAATCAATCTTAAATATAGGAAAATAAGTAACTCCATACACAGAAGGAAAGGGGAGCAGGCAATACTACATTTTTTTAATTATTCATTCTGTAATACTTCTAGTGGAGTTGGTAGAAGTGGGATGGAAGCCCCACTATAGAGATTTTAAAATTGACTTCTTTTAGCAAATGTATCTACAGATATGTTCCCAAATAAATAAAACCCAAACTTACCTAGAAGATAAATTAGAGGAGGGATATAGAAAGTTTATTTTTTGTTAAGTCAAAACACAATATAGTGAATCATCATGATATGATTAAAAATAATCATCAGGATAAAGCATTTAAATAATCCATTTAAAAATAGTAAGATATACAACATATTTGATTAATAATGTGAAACATAGTGGGAGTAGGGAAAAGGACTCCATTTTTACCAGCCAAAAAAAGTAGAATGAGAGAAGAAATCAACGAAGCAGGGAAAGTGTCCCTTACCCTCACCCTATAAAAAAAATTAAAAGACTAGATAAAATTATGCCAAGGAGATTTTTAACTCATCTAGGATACAGAGAGGAAGGCTGAAGTCAGGCATTGTGATAGATAGTGGGTTGCAATACCAGTCACCCCACCTAGGATTGTAGCAATGGCAACTTCCAGACTACTTAGGGGACAGAACCCATTCAAGAGTACAGAAGAAGAACCTGACTATGGTACAAAGTCCCAAGCTAGGAATCAAGGCTAAGTTTATAAGTAAAAAAGAAGAAAACCCCAAATAAAATGAAGAAATACCATAGGTTAAGGGAAGCCCAAGAGGTAAACCCAGCAGAAGACACATCTTCATAACAAGTATGAGTAGAGAGCTTCAGAAATAAAAAAGAATGGGTTGTTCACAAGGACTCCAAAAGTGGCTAAAAATGAAACCAAAGATAAAAAATTTGTTATTATATCAAAAGGGGAAAATGGAAAGAGAAAAAACAGAAGTTAGAGGATTATTTGCAAGTAAAGAAGAGTCCCTGAAATAAAAGGAATAAACAGAACTCAATGATTCCCCCCCAAAAAAAATTTAAGAACAAAATCAAAAACTAAAAAGTGAAAAAAACGTACTATCTACTATCAAAAATAAAGAGCCTATAAAGCAGGTTAAGGAAATATAACTTAAGAATCATTGGATTCCCTGAAAATAATGACGAAAACCTTAAGTATCATATTTAAACAAATCATTAAAGGAAACTATCTAGATCTATTAGAAAGGGCAAAGTGAAAACAGGAAGAAAGAATTAAGCATCCTGTGAAAGAAACCTCCCCCATTCTGCCACCCAGGTTTCTTTGAATGAAAACATCTAAGAATAATATAGCCAAAATCCAGAGCTTCCATGTCAGTAGAAAAAATACTGTTTTAGTAGCAAGTAACAAGGAACCACAGTCTGGATTATATAAAACTTACATTGTAAATGAAGAATGTGATATATGTATGTGTGTGTGTGTGCACATGTTCAGACACGACTGATGTATGAATTTATTTTGCTTTACCTTACTAATTTGATATAACAAAAACTTCTGTATGGGGGAGAATTGTATTTGAAAGTGGGTAGTGGTAATGAAAAAGAAAGAGAGAAAGAAAGAGAGGAAGAAAGAAAGAAAGAAAGGAAGGAAGGAAGAAAGAAAGAAAGAAAGAAAGAAAGAAAGAAAGAAAGAAAGAAAGAAAGAAAGAAAGAAAGAAAGAAAGAAAGAAAGAAAGAATGAGATAAAGAGAGAGAGAGAAAGAGAGAAAGAGGGAAAGAGGCAAAGAAGGGAGGAAGGAAGGAAGGAAGAGAGAGAAAGAGAGAAAGAAGAAAGGAAGGAAGACAGGAAGACAAGATGGAAGGAAAGAGAAAGAAAGAGAGAAAGTAGGGAGGGATGGAAGGAGAGAAGGAAGGATGGAGAGAAAGAAAGAAAAAGAAAAGAGTGTTAATGAAACATTTTTAAAACAGAGAAAAAAAGAAGAAAGTTTAGAAGGGGACGTAGGGACAGTGTTGGTACCAATATATTAAATTTAATATGTACTTTTTAGAAATACAAATAGTTGGACAGCCATGACCAATACTTAAAATAACAGAAAACTTGCTGTGGACTGGCTTGAAGACATGAACCCAAGGGCCCAATAGAGCTCACATGCTACACATTCATTACTTGATAATTAAGGTATCATTTTTTTTTGTTTTGAAAATTTTTAACTTTAAACAATAAGTTTCAAATGTACATTTGAAATAGCAACAATGAGCTTATTTAGTACTTTAAAATTTACAAAATCTTTTCATCTTAACAATGCTATGAGGTTTGCAGTGTAAACACTATTAAGTGACTTACTCAGTGTTCTATATCTAGTAAGCCTCATAGCTGGGATAGTCTCTTAAATGAAAGACTAATGTTCTGTGTTCAATTTAAACATTTTTTTGAACATACAAGAAGGCAGTCTGTAAGGCTAATCGCATGAAATCAGGTGTGCTACGTATGCTAAATATTCCTTCTGAAATAGAACCCACCCTAACCCTCCGGTTGCTGGTGAAAACTAGCTGTTAAAAACAGGTGATTAGCCATTTCTATTACATCCCTCTTGGAGAATGAAGGGCAACAGCCATACCATTACATGCCATTCCCCATATTAGCCTTGTATGTCACTTCCTTTCTCTAAGCAGTCATTTTCTCACTTATGTATAAATAAGAGTTAACCTAAATTATGTCTAAGATCCCTTCTCCTTCTGAATTCTATGATCTGAAGCTATATCATAGTTTTACTTAATTATAACTTTGTCAAAATAATATATGCTGCATTGGAGTGCTCTCATTTGTGATTTCTTTCTAATCTTGCTTGTTAAGAAATTCGGATTACTCATAGAAATATTATGGTCCCATTAACTTCCCCTCTTTTTTTTCACTGAAGAAGAGAAAAAAACAATGAAATAGAATTTCTTGAAAAATCAAACCACCACATCCTATATGATTATCATTACATATATAAAGAGTACAGGCTTTTGGACCTGGAGAGAGGAGGGGTCTAAAATGCCTTCTAGTTCATTTTACAAAGAAGGAAACTAAGGCTGAGAAAAAATAAGTTGCCAAATATTGCATAGGTAAGTGGGAGAGGGTGGATTTGAACCCAGATTCTAGGACTATAAATCTAGCATTCTTTCCTCCACAACATCCTATCTCTCCTAAATGTAGCAGAAGAGTCTTATCCCATCAATCCTTGATTTGATGTCTACAATACTTGTATATGTTCCTATAACCCACACCAGCCTGGGCAAGAATCTCATCTGCTATGTACTCTTAGTTGCAGAATGCTCATTTTCAATGTAAGCACACAGCTGCATTTACTAAGTGATCATTCATCATATCCATATAAGACAGACCTTGTAAGGATGACACTAAACTGTAGCCCACTGGAACCCAAATAAAGAAGATTCGTGCTTCATCTATCCACTAGCTTGCTGTCCTTGATCAAAAATTACCTCTATTACCCATCACGTTGTTAGTGGCTAAAACTTACCATTTAAATTGTAAGCTGCAACATCTAAATGGAACTGCATATGTGATCTTTGTCACCTCATTTTCATGAATGGAAAAGAATATTCTGACACAAAAATTACATACTTAATTCTAGCTCACCTTCTCCACTGACCCCCATCCCACACTGCCTTGGGTTTATTTCCTCATCCATCAATGGGTCAAAGTAATTTCTGCTGTATTCATTTCCTGTGGAAAGTACATGAAGGAAGGGTCAGTGATTATTAGAAGCACATGAACCAAAATGTTAATTTTGAAATCGACACCACCACAGAAGGACCATTTTCCTACTTTATAAGCTTAATTTTTTTACTAGTCTTCCAAGCTTCCTAGTTTTGTAATTATCATCTTGCAAAAGGTCAAAAAAAGGTAATTCTGGAAACAAGTTCACTCTATCTTACTGTTGCTGAGAAATTAATGAGAAAATTATCAAATTTAGATGTTATAAGAAAAAAATTAAGCCAAATTATTTTCAAGGCATACTGTAAGAATGCATTACCAGATTGTTAGGTGGCATAGAGTTCATCACTGGTTCTCTCTTTTTTTGCTTCTACACCACTGGGGATATTGTAATGCCCAATCAGAATTCTATGGTGAAATGAGGAAGTGCTATATCATGGAGGTTCAGGAAGTCAAATTTTTAAATAGTTTGAATTTATATGGGGCCAAGTGGGAGGTGGTGGAAAGAAACTTGTTCAGATAAGTCATTACTACTGTTTCTATTTAAACAATGCAAAGTGTAAATATGAACATTAATTTGAATACTTTGATTAATCAGACCAACACAGGACAAAGTGCAAAACAAATTCACTTTTCTTTGCCGCTCTACATTTCCCTATCTTCATGACAAAAATACTTCCCACAGGATACATCTTATAAAGGGACAATTTGCCTGTCATAGATTTATCAACACTAATTTCAGACTTCTACTAATAGAAATAAATGTTTGCCTGTGACTTGTGTTTTTTATTCAAGTAAAATGTACCTGATTCTAATTGCAACTCAAATTGTCAAGTGCCACAAGACAAGTTAAGCAATAATGATATTTCTGTAAATGTTAATCCCAGGAAAGGGTTAATGGGTCCTAGTCCCACTGTTATACTCCACAGCAGATTTGTTTTAGGATCAAAAATAATCCAAACAGCAGCTCTTTTTCAAAGGCTAAATGAAACTTTGATATGAAACTAGGTTTAATTTATATTTCTGGACGGGCACATTTTTGCTGTCAGTCTCCATTCTATCAATGTAGTAAGTACAAGAACTGAAAATCTGCTTTACCTTGAGGTCTCAATAAAGAAAAAATAAATGAGTTTCATTTTTGTTACTTTATCTGTCAACAACTACTAGGCTGGTATGAATCTTGGCAGGATGTAATCAAAGTCTTATGTACTGCAATAACACAGCTATTCTGCCTTATTCACTGTAATTGTTTTTCATCTACCACAAAAGCATGGTGATACACTAAGTACACTCTTTCATATGCTGGGAAAATAATTCACCATTATGTGCATTAGGGCAAAAATGACAGTGGATGCCTTTATTCACTCACAATGCCATATGCAGTCAATTGCTAGAGAGTGGACCCTCGAACACTATGGAAATATCAGAGCATATGCCAATTCTTTACAACCCTCTAAAAGAACTGTTATCTCATCAGTGTGGGTATTCTTCCAACAATGCAGATTAAAAACCATATATTCCAGACCATTTCCCCATCTGTAAAATGAGAAGGTTGGACTAAATTACTTCTAAGTTCCGTTAGTTCTAAATCTAGGATCCTATGATCCCATGGGATTCTCATCAATATCTTCCATAAGTTTTCAACAGGACCTGGGAAGTGTGTTAAAGACCTTCCTTGACATCATGAAGATGCCAATGGAGCAGGTACACATTATACCTGTACAAGTATCCTTCATTCAGATGTATTCAGTCATGGTAGGGAGAAGCAAATTGTAGTCTTTAACGATATTTATATTTAGCTATTCAAGTCCCCACTTTCCTTTCTCTTCTAATGTATCAACTTTTAAAGAAGTGAAAATATGGCTTTACCCCTTTCTGACTGGCTATGCCAGGTATATGTATGGCTCTTCCTCATTTACTCCTATGGTGGTACATTCCTAGCCCATTATATTTTTGGATCACACATTTGTCAAATAAAATCAAAGAAATGGGATGTATTAGATGGCCTCCAAGGCCCCATTCAACTCTCAAAGTCTGTAATTGTTCAATCCTTTACACCATTTCTTCAACACAATTTTTTTGTTTGTAATATCACATCATCCTAAGCCTCTCTATACCCTTTCTTTAATTTTTGGCTTCAGTTCCATAAATTCATGTCCAGTACTGAGTACAGTACCTAGCATACAGTATGCACTTAATGCTTACTGACTGAACGACTGATGTTTCCTTGAGGTATGGAGGTAAGCTCAATTCATTCCACCATGAAGGAAAGGGTGAGATAATAAAGACAATCTAAATAGTGTCTAAATTACGCATCACATTATTTAAAACATGGGGAGTTTATTTTGATCCAGGAGCCAAAAATTGCACTTCCAATTTTGTTTTCACTGAAGAAATGGATACTGAGGATAGAAGATATCATGGAGTCAACCACAAAGAACCGAGCCCAAGACTCCTCATAAAACATAAACCCAGAATCCACAGAATTCTTCATCAAGGTTCACTAATTCTTCCTCCTACAAGGATATTAAATTAGATTTATATCAAAAGAGATTATTGTAACTGGGAACAAGGTCAGAAATTATCTAATTCAAACTCCTATCTAATGCATCAAATCTCCTTTATAGTATAAAGCCACTTCTTAAACCTATCTCTCATTGGGGTTCATTTTTATTTTATAAAGTCACTCATTGATACATCAGACAGTTCTAATTGCTAGGAAATCCTTCCATATATTGTGTCAAGATCTGCCTCCCTGTAATTTCCAAACCACTGGTAATTTTGTCTTATGAGAGTTACATAGATTACATCTAAATCCCCTCTTACATGACAGACCTTAACCTACTAGGAGGCAACTATTACTTCACTCCCCCAAATCTTCTCTTGTATAATAAAAACATTTCAAGTCAAAATTTTAGGTCCTTTATCATCTTGTTTGTCACACTATGGATGCATTACACATCCCACTTGTTACTGTCTTCCTTGTATTGTTCTACTGAGAACTGAATTAGAGATGTAGCCACAAAGCACAGTAGAAACTATTATTTTGAATGGTTTTAACACTAGACTTCTCTTAATACAACCAAATATTCAATTGGTATTTTTGTAAGTTCATGTTGAATGGGCAATTAAGTAAAATTCCTGTCCTTTAATTCACATCTGCTACAATTCATACATATTGCCTCCAACTTGTACTTGTTTGGTTGATTTTCAAAACTGTGTGTGTGTGTGTGTGTGTGTGTGTGTATGTGTGTGTGTGTGTATGTGTGTGAGACAGACAGACAGACAGAGACAGAGAGACAGAGAGAGAGAGAGAGAGAGAGAGAGAGAGAGAGATCACCAAAGGGAACATTTATTAGACATTTACTATATGTCAGGAATTACTCTAAGTACTAATAGGATCAAGACAGTCCCTGCCCTCAAGCAGTTTCCATTCGAATAGGAAAAAAAACAACACATAAGAGAACAGGAGAAAATATCATATGAAATGTCCTAAAAGTGGCATAGAGGCATAATTCCAGGAAAGATAAGATGAACACTTAGACACATTTACTTAGGAGAGTGTAAGGGGACCCAGGCAGAGAGTTCAAAGTTGTGGCAAGAGGAAGATGAAGATAATCTCCCAAGAGGCTAAGGACTTGTTCAGTATAGTGAACGCTGAAGTTGAAATCAGGAAGTCAAACTCAAATACTGCCTTCAGACACTTAGCTGTATGACTCTGGGAAAACCATTTAATAATAGCTAGCATTTATTAAACACCTATTATACGCCAGGCATTAAGCTATGTACTTTAGAAATATTACCTCATTTGATCCTCCCAACAACCCTGTGAGGTAGGTACAATTATTAATCATGTAGAATATATTATTATACTTAACCTCAGGTCCTCAGTTTCTTCATCTGTAATATTATAGGGTTGGAAATTGTGACCCCTAATATTCCTTCCAGTTACAAATCTATAATTCTTGGAACCCGTCTTCCTGATTATGAAGACAACTCTATTATACCATGCTTTCTCTCACTAATACTTAATAATATGTACTCATACATACTAAAATAATTTTAAAATATTTAATATTCATATATACTAATATTTAAAGCTCATAAATTGGAGGAGAATCCAGCATAGAATAATCCAGTGATCCCAGATTCCAACATACATAGCTTATCCTCATATTTTTTTGAAACCTAAAGTATACATAGTATAAAGAGTGGTAGGGAGAGAAAGGAAGTATACAAAGGCATTACATATTTTAAACTATTGTACTTCATTACAAATCACAATTCATTTTTTCTAGGTTTTAAAAAGTAGTATAATTTCAGGAAATGGAACATATTGCCAAAAGGTATTTTGTTAATAAGATGAATTCCTGAAGAGTGTACTAGTTATTCAAAATATGCTTTTGGAAATATTTTAAAATATCTCACAAGAAAATTAGCAGATCCACTGAGAAATTCAAAGTAGGTCATTTAATATAAACATAGTGGGTCTTAACATGTTGTTATTTAATTACAATATCCAGATGCTTGAGAAGACAACTTTGTGTAGATGAAAAATATGTATTGAAATAGAATTTGCTTAACCTAAGATGTCCATGTATCTAACCCAAATGTTGGTTTTTGTTGTTTAGTTGTTGTTTCTTAAATTTCCAGCTTCCTACTTTTAGCTTTTGCATTTTTTAAAAAAATAACTATTATATTCTGATTGCTAGTTTTCATTGAGTTGTAAAAGGAAACCATTACTATCTTTCTTCCCCTTACCATATATCAGGTTTTTTTTTTCTAATTTAACTCAGAGGAAGCACAAAGCATCATCACCTCTTTTATTTATATTACAATATTTGTGCACTTTGGTCATGCAAATCTCAGGTACATTGCAATTTCTTTGAGATTGTAAAAGTGAAATTATTCAAGAAGGAGCAAGCTTGACTCAAACAGCCAATTTTTTCCTTTCACTACCCATGAACACAGTGTCAGGAAAGGGGAGGTTGAACATCATTGCATTCATGGTGGATTTGTGTTTGGACTTGTCCTGTTGATATGAATCCACTGTTTTATCTCAACTCACCATCATGAACTGTCTTACTTTATTCCATTTTTACAACCATAAATACTATAGATAAATAAATGTAGACCTGTCAATAAAATATATTAACCACAAAGACAGCCTAAAAATTATTACAGTATGCCAATCAAAATACAAAAGTATTTTGTTCTAGGCCTTTAAAAACAAGACTAAAAAACCAAGATTTCCAGGTACTCACAGACAAAATTTATTCTCTAATGCAAATGCAAATTTAAGCAAACTCTTCTTTCAAAAATCCTTTGCTTCTGTTTCCTTCTGTGATTTAATGATGTGATTACGTATTTTTAAAAATTCTATAGGATATTGGGTCCAGAATTATAATTTCACCTCTGTAGGCAACTCCCCTGTGTGAAAGCTCCTTTCACTAATGCAGATCCATAACCTGCATTTAACTCATACCCTTGGAGAGCTGTCACTGACGGATTAAATGACCATGTAGCTAAACGTGTCAGAGATAGGACTTGAACCCAGGTCTTTCTAATTCCAATACAGTTCCCTTATCTATAGCTTCTGGAAGTCTGGACCACAGGGTCATTATGTTACAATGTCTATTTCCTTTGAGATAAATATTCTGTTATATTGAATATAAGGATGGAACTATACTGAATCTTGACTTTCATCCTATCTTCATTGATTACCTCCAGACTTAGAACTTATCCTTCTACTTTTCTCATTGTGTCAGAATTAAAACTATCCAAACATGGCAATTGCAAGAGTTTTTTTCTCATACTTTGATCATACTACATCATACATTAGTTAATATAGATATGAAGCACTCTCTAGAAGTCCCTGAGAAAAGAGAAAAGTGGTTATTTTCTTCACAGTTCAAAGAGGATCTCTTGTTTCAGGATGCAGTGGATATCTAAGGTGTAGACTCAAAATCCTGACATAGAACCCCTTCCCAAATGACCATTGGTGAAGTTAATAATTTCTTGAAGGATTCCTTCATTTGTCTATTTCTCCCTTTAGATTTTTCTTCATATAGCAATATGCTTCCAACTATTAAATGGTATGCTATATTATTTGAAAGGCAACCAAAGAATATTATCTGGAAATAATTCTTCTTTGTGAACATTTAAAGCAGAAACAGAAAATAACTTGCTACACAAACACAGATTAGTTCTAGTAATTCCGTTGATTCAGAAAGACAAGCACAAGGGATATGCAGTTATTATACCTTGATTCCTGTGCCCATCTTAGAGAATTGTTCATGAATAACAATTTTGATAATGGTACTATTGAAGAAATCATACATTTGCATGCTGGTGCACATAACAACAGTTTTGTTACAACAAATTTCACTTCTAAAATGATAAAAATCCTTTAAGAGGGGATTTGGTGGAAAAAAAAGACAACAAATTTCTGTTCCTCAGTTTTCCTTAAGGGTGCATTTAACCTCTTCATTCTGTAGGTTAAAAAAAAAAAACTCTATTAAACGGATGCTCCTCCTCTTCTCTTATTTATGCCTTGATTACAAATGCTCTTACTTCACAGAAGAGGTAATGGGAAATAGTGACTGGATTATCTTTATTGTTGCACAAAGACGCTATAACAATGCAAAGTGGTGAGCCAAATTTAAATTGGCAAAGAATTCAGGAACTGTGTGAACTGTCTCCAGTTCTATCGTGACTGCACTGCTTGTCAAATGTGATAGGATTAGTTGCTATAAAGGTGCTCAGGAGCGGAATATATTCCAAACCATTCTTTTACTTTTCCGGTCTAAACCAAATGATATTTCTGTTCGCTGTTTTTGAGAAGATGGCTCTGCAACATTTTTTTTTTTTTTTTGCTTTTTGTTCAGATCACTGCTTGTCTTCTGCCAGCTGCTATTGGCCATTTGTTTTCTGCTGGCAAGAAAGGGCATCACGCCAAAGAAAATGCCAGTGTATTCTGCTTATGTATATCTGCAGGGACAAAGCTATTGGTTGATTTTAAGCAAATACTCACTAGCGCTGATAGAGTTCATTTGGGTAATTTTTCATCTAATAACACAACGAGCTCAAGAACAGATTTAAAAGAGCTAACTCATTCAAATTTCAAGGAGTCCTAGCTTCATTCATTAAAATTGCAGTAATTTGAAACAAATAGTCCTAATCCACTTTCCATTTAACACATTCTACTCTCAGCTTACATTGCCCTAATAAACAATCAGTTGGCAATGTGTGATGTTAAAAAACTATCTCATGCCAAATTATGGCTGCCAAAAGAAAGGCAAGGTGCCCCCAAACAATTATCAAAAGCTGCTAAATGAGAAACATGCTTCGGGAAAGTAGGCATTTGGATGAAAACCATGAAAGAACATAAGAGGATTTCATGTTTTTCTATTTCAGCTTTCGGGTATATAATCTTATAAGAAATAGTGAGGGAAGTTGCATAGAGAATCTTCCTTGCACTCAGAAAGACCTAGATTCAAATCCCATGTCTGCCACACACTGATTGTGTGACCCTTGGTAAGTTACTTAACCTTTCCATGTCCCAGAAAATTCTAGATCGGTATTATCAAAGTAGATTCCCTATACCTATTAAATTAGGGTGATGAAAAAATACACCTTTAAACTCCACCATTTAAAAATCAGTCAGCATATATCTTTACACTACAGGAAGGATAACAATATTTTGTGTGGTTGATCTCAACTTTACATCATTTTCTTAGAAAATGGTTAGCTCTCCGGAAGGGGAATGGAAAGAGATAAAATGGGAAATACAAGGTGATGTAAAAACAAAAGCTATCAATACTTTTTAAAGGTGCTAAAACTGACATTCAAAATTTAATTATGTTTTCTTTTTCCTACATATCTCTTCTCACGTTTATATACTTGCAAAAATATTACCTTCCCTCCAGGAATAATTTTAATTAAAATCAGAGAAAAGAAGCTCTAGGTCTTCCATCACCAAGATTTTGATTTGATCATTTTTACTGAGTAGATTCAAGGAAATACTACCAACATTTTCACAGAATCTGAGAGTTGATAGGGACATCTCAGTGACTATCTAGTCCAAACCATACATGAAAGTAATCCCCACTATAACATATCTAAGTCATCATCTAGATTGATTAAATGCCTCCAAGCAGGGGACTGCCCATCTAAGGGCACCCCTTTCTACTTTTGGATAATTCTATTAAGTTTTTGGGGGTTTTTTTCCTGAAAGTAAGCCTAAATTTACCTTTTGCAATTCCACCCATTGTTTCTGCATCTGTCTTCTGGGTCTAAATAAATGAAGTCTAAAACTTCCTCCATATGACATCCTTTCAAATACTTAAACATACCTGTCATATGTCCCTCCCCAAGTCTTCTTTTCTCTAAAATAAAAAGTTCAGTCTCTTCAACCAACTTTCATATGTCAGGAAGTCAACATGGCCTTCTTAAACTATGATGCCCAGAAATGACCACAATGCTCAGATGATATCCAGCTAGGTTGAGTGCAAATAGATTATAACTTCCTTGTCTTCCTGATTCCTGGCCCATTACTCTGGGCTGCACACTTCCCACTAAGCTGTCTTGAAGAGTAAAATATACCATTCAACATAAATAAAAGATTTTACTACAAAACACTGAGTAGTAAAGGAATCAAAAGGAAAAGAAAAGCCTCAACGAAGAAGTAAAAAATCTCTAATAATCTATGCAGCGATAGCACAATAAAAATACAAGTTTGGTCAATGAGAAACAGATACACAATTCATATAATGAATGACAAAAGTTATTTGAAAGGAAAAGTCTGAAACTCAGGGTTCCCTGCAAAAGTGTAAAGTAATGGAAAGGGATAAGGTACGTAATGTTTTGCTCAAATGTTTCATGATGGCACATGAATTACTCTCAAGGCAGTTTAGCAGCTTCCTCTCAGACAGAAACCTAATACTACTTATCTTTATAGACGGCATCACAAAAGTATCTAACAGCAATGATAAGAACACCAATGACTTCCTGTAAAAATAGTCCAACTAAATTTAGGTGCTTTAAACAAAGGACTCACAGCTTGTATGACTTTTATAAAATCAGTTAACAAGAAAAAAAGTATAAAATGGCTGATGAGCAAAAAAAGGACCAGGAGGTGTAAAGAGTAATTTTTCATAAATTAATTATTAAACTGCCTGAAAATGCTTTAACAATTATACTGTTCTTATTGATTATTGCAAAGTCTTAGACTCTGTCCTGCACTTTTAATAGTTCATTCATGTACTATGAATACATAAAACAGACTCAAGTATTGAGAAAATGCTAGAGTTTTTTATGCCAATTTGAAAAAATGTTCTCAAAAACATGCCACCAACACAATAGCAGCAAGAACAATTAATATAAAATGTACCATTTTATGGTTCTTCCTAGGCTTAAATCCACTGTTTCTCTGAAACAGAACTAAATGTGGCTTCCAAATTAAAGCAGGCATTCCAAAATATTGTATTAGTCACCTGTACAATCTCCATATGCTCCACTGAAAAACATATTAAACAGCTTCTACATCTTATAGGATCTTTCTTCAAAGATATCAAAATGTTATTTTGACTGGATTAATAGAAAATTAATATATGACAAGGAAAGTGTTGAACTAAGAATTTCATCTTTAAATCCAAGAGCATATTGAACCAATCAATCGAGGTGATTACTACTTTTATCTTTGGTTTCCTCCAGACAAAATACAGTGAACATAAAAACATCAAAGAGAAGAAAGTAGTTGAGAGGTTAAAAGTTTTCTACCATCTTGGAATCAAAGCTGAATAGGAAGAACACGTTTAAATGATTAACACACTTGAAATGCTAATTCCAATGTACATTTTCAGAAGTGCAAAATGGACAATAAAATATTTGTAAAGTATCCTAACAAAAACTCATAGAATATTAATGAAAGACTGGGTTCTTGTAATGTTAATGCAAGGTTAATGGTGGGTGGGGGAAAGAATTAAAGATTTTCTCAGCACATTAATAAGCCTCAATACCTATTCTTAATTTCTATTGAGGTACTGGGTCAGAGGGTCGTGCCCTCTGGCTCTGAAAAGTGTATAAATACTCTGAGATGAGGTTTTACTTTGGGGCTTACTCATTGGAAGTGTTTGTTTGACCAGATGAGACTCTGGAGAGCTGCTAGGAAGCCCCCTACTCCCAGCTTTGAAAACCCAGATATTGGTGCTTCTCTCTCTGGTAACTACGTATGTAAGTAATGGTCACACAGTTGGAAGCCCTGTCTGTTGGTCTTTATTTCTCTATTTGTATTTTCTCTGAAGCTTAGGGTGCCGACTTTTTCCCCTGAACTAAGTGAACAATATATGTGCTTGATTAAAGTGATTGTTGACCCCTCAAAAGTTGCTTTCCTTTTAAAAAAGCAGATCTAAGAACCTGTGATAGCAGACCCTTCTGTGTATGCCAGAATCCTTGCTGTTACAGTTCCTAACTCTAAAACAAGTAAAGATTAATATTTACTCACCCAGAAAGAATAAAAGGATTAACAATTTTAGAGGATGTAATAATCATTATATTTGTGTATATATATACACACATACATGTATATATGTATATATATAGAAAACATTGTAATCATTTTATTTATATATGTGTATATATATGGGAATATACATGCATGCATGCATACATACAGATAGACAGATGATAGATAGATAGATAGAAATATAAACTTGATACAGGGATATATCAATTTACCTAGCAATAATGACTGATATGAAGTATATGAGACTGGATTGTAATGTAAGCAAAAATAGTTTGCCTCCAGATGGATCCAATGAAATGCTTAAGATCATAAAACAGAATCAAAGTACAATCTCTGTGTAATACCTGTGAATATTCGATCGACAAAATGTCAGCAAAGAAACATTGAATAAATGTCTGGCTCATACACATTTGTTTGTGGAAATATAAGGGTTTATGATAACAACTAGAAGTCAATGATTGCCACTAAAAATTGCAAATGAATTATACTTAGGAAGCCCAGACATAGCCATCAATGTAGATTGTACAAGCAAAAGGCAGAAGCTGCAATCCATCACTGCTATTTCTAAAAAAATTTTATAGCTTACTGAATAAAATATGAGCTGATGTCTAGAACCCTAAAGCAAAAGTAGGTGACTACCCTCTAGAGAATCCAGTCAAAGAAAGATCTGGGTAAGTGTCCTGGAAGGGGTGCTTTTCTGTAATTTAAAAGTTGTTGAAGCAACATATTGTTCTAGAGAAAGGGAGTCTCGGAGTTATGAGGAACCAAGTTCAAGTTACACCTTTTACATCTACTGGCATCCACTGGAGAAATCACTCAACTACTCAGCACTCTTGGTATTTCCCTGAGTCTAGAGTTGTAGAGAAGGTACAGACCTGCTCTAGTAGAGAGAGTTCCTCATTAGAAACATCATAGACTGATGAAATCTCAAATATAATCATGAAAGAAGAAATGCAGAAGCAAGGGGAATCTCTCATTTCCAAGTGAGGGCCATATTTTGTATTTTTGATATGGAATTCACTTTTAGATTCACAAAGCACTTTGGTTATTTCTTTAGTCACTTCCTACAAATCTTTGTGTTGATCAGAAATGTTATTTCTGATATACAGTTGAAAAAGTTTAGATAGGAAAGTAAGAAGTTTATTCCAACGTACAGCAAGTTAGAATTAGGGTAAGAATTAAATAATTTGGGTTTTTACTCTTTAAAACGATTTATTCTGGGAAAGTCTTCTAGTATCCTTGTCATCCACAAAGTTTGTTCCAAAAGATCTAGTTGGCATATTCCTTCTATTCTAGATCTTCAATTCTAGTTTTTTAATGAAACGAATGTCTCTGTGATACTTATGTGACATTGTATACCAAACACAATAACAGTTGAAATGTGTGGGCAGTTCATTGTATTAATGTATTAATATTTAACCCCTATTAGAAGACGAACCTGACTGTGGGTCAGAACACTCAGTTCCAGTCATTGTTCACAACTACCTTGTTAATGAAGGTTCAGAAAGTAATTTTGAGTCTGAACCTGCTTTCTCATCAATAAGATTAACCAGATAATCTTTAAAGTTCTTTTCTAGTTTTAATATCATCATCATCACAATAGTAATAGGGAAAAATTCTAGTTCTTATTCTATTCTCTGTTTGTAAGCTACTTCCCACTAGTAAATTAGATGCCAAAGAGGGACATTATCTTTTAAGCCATGTCTTGCATGACTGCTACTTAGCTTTATCCTGGTAAGTACTCCATATCCCTGATAGAGGATGTGACACCCCAGTAGCCTGAAAACCCCATGAAGGTCCCTAAGTACGTCACTCACTGCCAGAAACAACGGAGTCCAACACTTAAAAATCAAATGTGAGTTCTTAGAAACTATTAATATTAGTTGCTTTTTTAATGGCCCAAAAAAAGTGAGAAGGAAATTAATTTCACTATAAAGTTTGAAGCTGAGCTAACTACATTATCCCAAGTAAAAACAAACAACAATCAGTAATTTAGTAATGAAAATATTGTTTTTGCACTTGTAAGGTGACAGATGTCACAGCCAGATGACTCAAACATTTTTTCAAATTTGGTCAATACTTTTAAAATTGTTCAAGTCTTTTATTCAGATGTTATTTCACATCTATTTCACAAAGGCACTTCAGGAATTTCAGGGATTACAATCACAGGCAAGAAACATGGAAACATTGAGCTGATGGAGATCTTAAAGATCAGCATGTTTAACTCTTGTATTTTAAAGATCAGGAAAATGAAGCTTTGCCCAATGTCACACAGAGAGTAATTTACAGAGTCAAGACCCAAATATTATTCTTATTCAGAATTCAATGCTCTTTTCACTATACCACATTAGGAAATGATACAATATATATATAGGCAAATATCATAATAGAATGATTATATGCACATTATAGAAGAATTAGGTTAGTTGGTGATGATTTCAAAATTCATATGACTTATAAATAATATAAGTTCCTAATCCTCTTAGAGCAAGAGGTTCTGTCTACCTTTGAACTAGGTGGTTTCATTTTTGTTATCTCAAAATTTAAGTGAAAGTCTCTCTTTTATACTTTTTGTTTTCAGAAAAGGGGAAATAACTTTAAGAATTTAACATGAAATATAGAGAGATTAGTCAGTCAACAAGCAATTATTAAGTTCTTACTATGTGCTACACACTCTGTGCCAGTGAATATATATATAATTTCTGTAGAGAGCATAATATTCTGATTTTAAGAAGTGCATTTTCTGATAATGCTTAACCAGAAAATGTCTCTTCAGAAAAGAAAGTAAAGCATTTTGCAAACATTAAATCCAATCAAACTGCTGATTTGAAGTTACCATTCCACTGTGAAACTTTAACATGAATTTTTATTGGTAAGCTACAGTTTCCTTTTCTAAAAGTAATGACAAAAAATTGCATGAATAAAAGGTTACATGATTTCCTTAAGACATGCTGAGCATATGGAAAACACTATGGAAGTGTTAAAAAAAAACAACAGATCAGGATACTTGGATCTTAATCCTGGCTCTGCCACTAACTAATTGTATGAAGTAATTGAACTAGAAAACCTCTAAAGTTCTTTCAACTCAAACTTATCAAGACTCTTAGTACTCTTTTTGCAATTATAGGAATTTCTATAGTCACATTGTGATTTCCATGGTAAATATGAAGAAAAAGGGGAAAAAGTGTTCTTTGTTAATAGTTGGGTATATGAATTATTCAAATATACCTGTATCATCCCATAATTTAATTTTGAGTTTACTCTAATAGATTCTCTTTAAATTAAAATATGTTAGTCCTAGAGAAAACCATTTATTTATGTTTCTTTATTACTAATCAAAATCTCCAAAGTATTAGATAATAAGACAATTTATATAAACTTCCTAAAATACCTAGTTATGATCTTATGGAAAATGAACAATGAAACAGAACAAAATGAGAACATCTGGGGTCAATATTTCCTTTGAAATAACCTCACATCTATATAGCAGGTAATTTAACATCATTTATTTGCCTATATAATACATTTTGCAGATATGTGTACATAGAAAGCTACAATTCACCTGAAAATGATGCTACCATTTGCTAGGTAAGTGTATAATAGCACTTTTTTTTGGACTATGTGGACCACTCAATGATGAACTCCCTCTACCAATGCAGATTGGTACCTTCTCCACCACTCACAGTTTTAGAGAGATGACTAGGACACTGAGATGTTTTCTGTGGTGTCACACAGCCAACATGTATGGAATACAACTTGAACCCAGATTTTCCTGACCCCAAAGCAAGGTTTCTCCACCACACCTCACTCTGTAAAGTCTTCTGTAACTGAAGGAAACTGATGTGACTTTTTTTTATCCAGGGACACAAATAAGAACTTGTGAATTTTCCTGGACAGAATTCATATGCAAAATAAATTTAATCCAAGAAATTCAGTCTGCAAAGCAGATGGAAAACCCTTGACAGGGAAAAACGGCTGACTTGACAAGAACAGCAGCCTGGATTAATCAGCCTATTCATATTATGAAACATTGGATATATAACTGTCATGATAAAAGAAAATGACATTGACTTTACTACGCCACAGAACAACATTTCACAGATTTTAAAAATCTACCCAGTCATTTATTGGATGAGTCAACAGTACATGTGGGGGATAAATAAACCACTGCATACAAGTATGTAAATCTGAGAATCGATGACCATACTCTAATATAAAATAAAACATTCCATCAAACTTTAAACTTAGTGTGGACTGCTATTAGGAGTAAAATTTCCTAGCCAAAAACAAATACAAATAGAGATTTGCAAAGACAGCCAATATAGTTTGTATGAGGAAAACTACTGGATATATCAGTAAGTTAACTACTTCAGACACTTCCCTGACAGAAGTCAGGGTGGAAGAATTGATTGAATCAATATGAAAAATGTCTCTGAACTCTCTGAGAAGCAGATCATATAATTATAGATGAAGATGTAGAAAGCACTTCAGAGATATCTAGTACAACTCCTTCATTTTACAAGAGAGGAAACCAAGGCCTCACAAGTTTAAGTAACTTGTTCAAAGTCATCCCGGTAGTAAGCATCAGAAGTGGGTTTTGAACCCAACATTCTTTCTCACAAATTAACTTCCTTGATTCTTGACATTAAAAGCATTGTTGTTCTGCTGGGGAACTGGAAGCATAGATACTCAGGCGAACAATGAGAAGAAGAAAAAAGTGAAGTATCCTTATATTTCCCAATAAAGTGTGAATTTAGGGATGAGGAAAAAAGAATACAAGATCTAACCTCTATTCTAGAAGCTTTTAATCAGGTTGGTTCTAAGAAACCATTACTAAAATGGGCTGTCCGAAATGAAGGCTGGTCCAGTAAAATCAAATAATATATATTAAGTGCTTACTATGTGCCAGGCATTACATCAATTCAAATTTTTTGTCTTTCAGTGTTCTTTTCCTTTTACATTACTGTGGTAATTGTTTATAATGTTCTCTGGCTTCCACTGTATCAGTTCAAACAAGTTTTCCCAAGTCTCTCTGAATTCTTTATATTTGTTTATATCTGAAGTTACAATAATATTCCCCTGCAATCTTTCTTTTTCTTTGAGGGGGGAGGCAAGACAATCAGTGTTAAGTGACTTGCCTAAGGTCACACAGCTAATGAGTGTCAAGCATCTGAGGCTGGATTTCTACTGCAATCTTAAATCACAATTGCTTTAGTCATTGCTTGATCAGCAGGTACTCACTTGGTTTTTAGTGCTTTGCTATCATTAAAAAAGTGCTACAAAGATTTTGGTATCTATAGGACATTTCTTTCTTCCTTTCACCTTCTTAGGGGAACATATTCAGTAGTGTCATCTGATGTCAAGGGATGAAAAGTTCAGTTACTTTCCCAGTATAGTACCAAATTTTTTTTCAGAATTTTTAGGACAGATCAAGGCATCACCAACAGTGAATGAATATGCTGGTCCAAAGATCTTTCTTCAAATTCAACCCTAGAACTTGTTCTCAAATGTCATTCACATTAATACAAATAATAGTTTAGTCTTACTAATTCCAAAGTTATTTACATTTTAGAAGAGATGAAAGCATAATATTAAAAGTACACATTCCAAAATCAGAATTCAAGTTCTCCAACAAACGAAGGAATCCTATGGGGATACTGCAATCTTCTTTGGTACACAGAAATCACAGAGGCAGTTTAACTATTTCATCTATTTATAAAAACACACTACTACAAATATTGGATTGTTTTGATAAGTGACCAATTTGGGAGTTGACCCATTTAGAACGCTTAATCCTTTTCATAATCATGCACATTTTCTTCCAGTTGCTTCCCTAATATCACAGTTTCCAAATTAACCATTTTTTTTAAATCTCTAAACAACTATCAATAAATTAAATTAACAAAAAAAGAGGAAAGGGACTGAAAGTAGTTATATTCTGAACTTAAGCCACAAATATCTCATTTTAGTTTAGAAAATAAAATCAGCAATATAGGCAAGTATTAATACTATTTTTAAAGATGATTTGAACTATTTTGAATTTTGATTTTAATTTTAATAGTACCATGGGCAACACACATAACTGCCAAATTATACCTGGGTCTCCATTCACATAATGGCAAATGATATACAAGTTCAATACTGTTTTCAGTACCTTTGAATTAAATGTAACATGATGTTTTATAACATAAAATATTTTTGAAATTTCAGGTATTTGAAATACCATTGTTTCTTTACAGGACTTGTCATTAAAAATCTTACTTGCAATAGAGCATCATTTTTGAGGCTTAAAAAAATAAAAGTCAAGATACACCAAGTAAAGAAATTTATAATGGAACAAGAATTCTTGCACCTTAGAATTAGAATTTAGAATTAAGAATTGCAACTGTTTGGTTGGATCTTTCGTATTTTCTAAATGCAAGCATTTAATGCTGAATACCTTTACAATTATTTTCATATTGAGTTTATCTCCTTCAATTCCTCTCACTCTACCCTGCTTATTTAGTCTGTGGAGAACCAAACCTGCCAGCTTCCGTGGGGCTTTTGCCATTGTTGATGATTTTCCATGACATTCTTCCTTCCCAATCCCCCCTCCCCCAACACACACACAAATTATAGAGACCTAAAGCTAGAGACTTTTTGCCTTAATCCAACATCAAGTCTTCCAGCAAGGTTCTGAGTTAGTATAACCACTGGACTCATATGGCTCCAGAACAGAAAGTGAGGCTGGTAACTTTTCACAGTCCTCGCTCACTTAAATCCAATGCACTTCCATATCATGGCATCACCTCCCTGATGTCATGGTCTTCTTTGAGAGCAAAGGAAAAACAATAATAGCAACAGTTAGTGCAGATACGGGAAGTAGAACTGGTTTTAGGGCCAAAAGGTCTGACTTTCAATCCTGGCCTGGTGTTTACTACCTGGGAACCTGGGACAAGTCATTTATCCTCTCTGATCCAAGTCTCCTCATCTGCAATGAGAAAGAGTGATTAGATGGTCTCTGATGTCACTTCAGTTGTAGTCTATTATTCTCCAGATTGCTTCCCTTTGTCCTGGGGGGAAGGTAGAAATTCAAAGTCCATTTCCAGGGAATGGTGAGTACACTAAATAAAAATAGCTAAATCTGCCACTTTAAGGACCATTTTACTTATAAATGAGATATTTACAAAGGAGACACCAGGAGTCCGTTATTAGTGCCAGGCTTCTGTGCTTTTTATGTAAAATAGAGAAGAAGATTTTCTTATGAAAACAGATATCATGTATAGTTTCTAATACCCAGAATTATGAAATCCTTAGAATACAGTCTGAAGAAATAACAAATCTCAGAGGAGATGTGAGGTTATATACAACAATAATAACAACTCAGTGGATAGAACCCTGGTTGTGGAGTCAGTAAGACATGAATTCAAATATGGTCTCATATATTTACCAGTTGAGTAATCATGAGCAAGTCACTTTTAACCTCTGTTTGATCTTGGAGGAGGTGAAAAGGTATTTTCTTACAATTAGGAAGATCAAAGCATATATCTAGGGGAACATCAAAGTATACCACCAGAGGCAAGGTAAAGGCTCCTACACTCAAAGTTTCCAGGAAAAATATGAAATAGTATCAGGACATGGAAGAGCTCAAAAAAAGGATTTTGAAAATTGGGTAAGTGAAGTAGAGGAAAATTTAGGAAGAGAAATGATAGTGATGCAAGAAAATCATGAAAAATGAGTCAACAGCTTGCTAAAGGAGACCCAAAAAATGTTGAAAATAACAGCTTTAAAAATAGACTAACCCAAATGGCAAAAGAGGTCCAAAAAACCAATGAGGCTTGAAGAATGCCTTAACAAACAGAATTGGCCAAGTGGAAAAGGAGGTCCAAAAACTCAGTGAAGAATATAATTCCTTATAAATTAGAAGGGAGTAAATAGAAGATAATGACTTTATGAGATATCAAGAAAATATAAAACAGAACCGAAAGAATGAATAAACTAAAGACTATGTGAAATATTTCACTGGAAAAAGAACTGACCTGGAAACTAGATCCAAGGGAAATAATTTAAAAATTATTGGTCTACCTGAAAACCATGATCAAAAGAAAATGAACATCTTTCAAGAATTTATCAAGGAAAAGTACCCTGATATCCTAGTAACAGTAGGTAAAATAGAAATGGAAAAAATCCACCTATCATCTCCTGAGAGACAACTTACAAGGAAAACAACTAGGAATATTGTAGCCAAATTCCAGAATTCCCAAGGAGAAAATATTACAAGCAGTCAGAAAGAAACAATTGAAGTATTGTGGAGTCACAATCTGGATAACACAGGATTTAGCAGTTTGTACACTAAGGGATCAGAGGGCTTGGAATATGATATTTCAGGGATCAAAGGAAATAGAATTAAAACCAAGAATCACCTACCCAGCAAAACTGAGTATAATACTTCAGGGCAAAAAATAGAATTTCAAAGAATAGAGGACTTCCAAGCATTCTACTTGAAAAGACCAGAGCTGAATAGAAAATTTGACTTTCAAATATAAAAATCAAGAGAAACATGAAATGGTAAATAGGAAAGAGATCCATAAGGAACTCATTAAAGTTGAACTGTTTACATTCCTACATGGAAAGATGATACTTGTAACTCATGAGACCTTTCTCAGTATTAGGGTAGTTAGAAGGAATTGGTGTGTTTGTGTGTGTGTGTGTATGTGTGTGTGTATGGGTATGTATGTATATATTATGTGTTTGTGTGTGTGTGTGTGTGTGTATGTCTGTGCCAACAGAGGTGAGCTGAGTGTGAAGGGAAGATACCTAAAAAATAAAATTAAGTGTTGAGAGGAATGTACTGGAAGAAAGACAGGGAGAGGTAGAACATAGTAAATCATCTCACATGGTTGTTGTCCTTCATTTTCTAAGAGGACCAAAATGACATCACCATTGTAAAGTGAAATTTCAGTGTGTCTGACTATGGCTGATCAAACCAATATGAGCTCAAAATGCTCTACCACAGGTTCGGCACAGACAATCCATGTGAATAATTGGGGTAGATATCCCAAATTTGTGTATCCTGCATTTATTTTGTTCTGTCTCAAATCTGCTTTGCTCAAAGAGCACAGTATCTTTTCTTATGTGGGCACACCATGCTGAGCAGTCCTGTGCCAATGTCTCCCATGCTGCACAGTCAAATTCAAAGTTCTTGAGAGAGACCTTGAGAATATCCTTGTATCGTTTCTTCTGGCCACCATGTGATCATCTGCCTCATGCAAGTTCTCCATAAAATAGTCTTTTTGGCAAGTGTACATTTTGCATTCAAACAACATGGCCAGCCCATCAGAGTTGCACTCTCTGAAGCATAGTTTGAATACTTGGCAGTTCAGCTCAAGCAAGGAATTCAGTGTCTGGTACTTTATCATGCCAGGTGATCCTCAGAATCTTTCTAAGACAGTTCAAGTGGAATAAATTTAGTTTTCTGGCATGGTGCTGGTAGACTATCCATGTTTCACAGACATATAACAATGAGGTCAGCACAATGGCTCTGTAGACCTTCACCCTGGTAGTCAGTCTAATACTTCTTCTCTCCCAAACCTTTCTTCAGAGACTCCCAAACACTGAGCTAGCTCTGGCAATGCATGCATCAACCTCATTGCCAATGTGTACATCTCTGGAAAGTATACTACCAAGGTAAGTGAACTTATCCACAGCATTCAAAACTTCTCCATTTGTTGTAACTGATGGTTCCACATACGGATGGTGTGGTGGTAACTGATGGAGTACCTGTGTTTTTTTGGTGTTAATTATTAGGCCAAAATTAGCACAGGCTGAGAATTGATCCATACTTTGCTGCATCTCAGTTTCAGAGGCTACATTGAGTGGACAATCATTTGCAAACAGAAAATCATGCACCAACACTCCCTCCACTTTGGTCTTGGTTTGAAACCTTTTCAGATTGAAGAACTTACCATCAGTACAGCAGCTGACTTTGATGCTGTGTTCATCCTCATTGAAAGCATTTGTTAACATGACTGAAAACATCATGCTAAAAAGCATGGGAGCAAGCACACAGCCCTGTTTCACTCCACTGGTGACTGGAAATGTATGAGAGCTTTGTCCATCATCCAGAACCCGGGCAAACATGCCATCATGAAATTGACACACAATATTGATGAACTTCTCTGGGCAGCCAAATTTTGACATAATTTTCCACAAGCCCTCACGACTAACAGTATCAAAGGCCTTGGTCAGATCCACAAATGTTGTGTACAGACCTCTGTTCTGCTCCTGGCATTTCTCCTGGAGTTGTCAGGTAGCAAACACCATATCGACTGTTCCTCAGCCCTTTCTGAAGCCACACTGGCTCTCAGGTATATGACTAACTTCCAGGTGAAAGGTCAGCCTATTAAGGAGGACTGTAGCAAGAATTTTGCCAGCAATGACTAAGAGAGAGAAGCTCCCTGTGATTGTCACAGGACAATCGATTCCCTTTACCCTTATAGAGAGGACCAGTGTCCATCCTTGAACTCCTGGGGTATAACCTCCTCTTGTCATATAAACTGGGCAATTTCAGCCAGCTTTTGTATGAGCAATGGTCCCCCTGCCTTGTAAATCTCAGCTGGAATAGAATCAGCACCAGGTGCTTTACCACATGAAAGCACCCTAATGGCTCTCAAAAACACTTCTTCAGTTGGAAGTTCAGTTAAGCATGGATTGACTTCAACCTGAGGTAAATGGTCAATGGTCTCAGCATTGATTGATGATGATCTGTTGAGAACCCTATGGAGGTGTTCAGCCCATCTCTCTAGGATTATGTCCTTGTCACTAATCAATGTGGCTCCATAAGCACTGAGTAGTTGTGATGCACCTTTTGGTCCATAAATTGCTTTCAGGGAATCATAAAATGCTTTGGATTGTTACTATCAGCATAAAACTGAATTTCATCAGCCTTCTCACTGAGCCAGGAATCCTGCATCTCCCTAAGCTTTGCTTATACTTTGCTTTTGATGGAATTAAACGCTGCCTTCTTAGAAGTGGATGAACTATCCTGCTGGTAAATCCTGTGGAGTTCATGTTTTTCATTTAGCAGCTTCTGAATTTCCCCATCATTTTCATCAAACCACTCTTCAAATCATCTCACATAAAAGAGGCAGGAAAGAGCTTCTACAATGGAGAGGAAGAGGGGGGAGGTGAGAGAGAGTAAGTGAGCTTTATTCTCATTGGATTTGGCCTAAGGAGGAAATAACACACATTCAGTTGGGTATGGAAATCTATCTCTTCTTCCTTACAAGGGGATAGGAGAAGGACGATAATAGAAGGGATGGCAGATTGGGGAAAGGGGTAATCAGAAGCAAACACTGTAGGGGGGACAGTTCAAGAAGAGAATGGAATAAATGGTGGGCAGGACAGAGGGAAATGTGGTTAGTCTTTCACAACATACCTGTTATGGAGTGTTTTGCTTGGATACGCTTGTATGACCTACATAGAATTGCTTGATTTCTCAACGAGTGTGGGGAGAGAGGGAAGAAGGGAGAGAATGTGGAACTCAAAGTTTTAAAAAGGATGTTAAAAATTGTTTTAGCATGCAAGTAGGAAATAAGTTATACAGGCAATGGGGTATAGAAATCTTTCTTGCCTACAGAAAATTAAAGGGGAGGGAGATGGAAGAAAGGGGGTGATAGAAGGCAGGGAAGATTGGAGAAAAGTATGGTTGGGGTGCATGCTGTCTTGGGGTGGGGGAAGGGAAGAGATGGGGAGAAAATTTGGAATTCAAAATATTGTGGAAGTGAATGTTGAAAACTGAAAATAAATAAATTATATATTTTGTGAAAAAGGCAATGTCAGTATCCAAAATACCTTGAGAGGAAAGGTAGCGAAATGGAAAAAACATTGTACTTAGGGCCAAGTAATTACTGTCTGAATCACAGCTCTGGAATTGTAGCTCTAACTCTATATAGGTGCATGAGATTAGGCAAGCCACTTAAAATTCTCCAGGCCTCAATTTTTATCTTCTGTAAGATGGGGACAATATAACCACAGTGGCCTACTCTGTGAAAAGTGTTTTGTTTAACCTTAAAGTGGTAAAGACGTGAATTATTTTCCATGAGCAGTATCAGCTATATGGTAAATTAAATAGTTCTTGGTGGGGTAGCTTGAGAGTTTAAAAATCATTTGTAATATTATTTCTAGGAATAAATGTAGTTTGTATAATTACATTTCCAAATATAATAAAATACATTGAAAACAATTTCAAAAGAACTTTTTAAATAAACCTTATCCTACCAAAATCTCTCTGTAGTTTCTCATAGCAACAATCCAAAAGCAAACTAAGGGATATGCAAATGTGGTATATTGGACCCTTCATTCCTAATATCATGAGATCCCAGGGGCAGCTAGGTGGTGCAGTGGATAGAGCACCAGTGCAGAAATCAGGAGGACCTGAGTTTAAATCTCACCTAAGACACTTGACACTCACTAGCTGTGTGACCTTGGGCAAGTCACTTAACCCCAACTGCCTCATCTTGGGTCATCTCCAATCATCCTGATGAATATCTGCACAGCCCTCCTTCACTCAAAACAAAGTCAAGTGCAAGTCATGTCATTATTTCTCTGATGGCACGGTCTTCTTCAGCAATGAAGGACGAACACACATGAGATGCCAATAGTGATATAATCTTTTTTTTCTTTCTCTTCTTTGTAGTAGCCTGCTAGTATGATCATTGAGAGGAACTGCAATAACGTTATAGTTTTTAAAAATGTTTTAGTGTTGACACAACTGTTATTTTCTAAATGCCACTCTGCTTCCAAGAGAATCACCGAATCTCAGTTTGATAGGGACTGTAGAGGATATATTGTTGAAAGGTTGGGGATGGAAGGTGAGGAAAGAGCAATCTAGTTTGAACACTTTGGAACCACTTGGAAATCTTTGGAACTAGAAATATGACCAAGCATTAAAGACTTGCTTAACTTCCTCACACATGTATCAGTGTGCAGGCTGTTGCCATTCAATCAAGCCATTTGGGTACACATTGATAGTAGTCTAAAGGACTTAGCAGCAAGGTTTTTTTTCCCTCTGATTGTTATTTTGTTATTGTTTTTAGAAAGTAATGGCCACCAGCCAGAACTCTATTGTAATGAGAAAAGGACTCAAAGATAGTACGATTTCATACTCCTACCCAAAAATTTTAGATTTAGATTTTTTTCAGAGATGATAACTGATGTATAAATTCTGAGTTCTATGTACAGAACTCAATTCCACAGGCAAAAAACAGTAATTTAAACCCTGATTTGCGCTAAACTAGATGTCACTAGTCAGAAACAGGTAGCCATTCTGGCCAACTGTGAGTTCAAAAGGCATTGTGGAATGAGGGACCTCTTAAGCCCTGTGAATTTAATACATAGTAATCTACATGGAGGAGGTAAAGGTGACTTATAAAACACATGGAGCAGGGTCAATTACACAAGAAAATGCAGTGAAGAATTTGGCATATTTTCTGTGTGGAGAATGTAAAAGAGTATAATGTTGTAACTTTGAATCAGACATCCTTGACCAGATGCCATTTGAAAAGTGGACAACTGATGGGGAATCAACTACAGAAAAGAGGTCTGCAAGCTGTGTGTAATACACACCTGGGAGAATGTGGATTACCCCTGGAGACTCAAGCTCTGGCTCACAAAGAACAGAATTTGGAACTATGCTTTCAAAACATTTATCAAACTTTAAGAGATCCAGTAAGAAGTATGAAAAAACAGACCTATTGATCCAAGAAGATGAAAGACCATAATGGAGTTCTAGTTGCTTGAGCCAAGGAAAAAAAAAATCTGGAACCAGGATAGAATAGATTCTCCTGGACCAGGATGACAGTAGATGTATACAAGAAGTGTGAGACTAGTATTCAATGTATAAAATGAAAATGCTAACTTGATCAGCATACATGAAATAATGGTGGAGGAAAGGTGAGGAGATACAGAATTAACAGTGGATCACAGCAGAAGCATCAGGACTTTCTGGTCAATAAACAAGTTGATATAAAATGTTACCAGGGTGATGGGATATGAGGTTTTATGTGTTACCTGATAGTATCCACTAGAAGAATGTATGTAAGATATGTAGGCTTTTGGTAAAAATCATACACCCTCTAATAACTTTAAGTATAGCTTTTACAATATCCAAATATGTATTGTGCATGTTACCTATTTATTTGGTCTACTCTATCCATCTTTAACATGGATGTTACATACTGTGTTTCTGCCATGCATATGTCCTATATACTGAAGATAGTTTCATGTGACCATGCTGTAATTAAATTATTGAACGTTGTATATCCCCTGATAGCTTATATTTGTGAAATTCCATTCAATTCATGAAGCACCTATTGAGTGTCTTCTGTCCTTATTCCTGATTTCTCTGAAACATTTGACACTTTTGTAATAGTTGTATAAAATCTTTATGTAGTTATATCCAAAAACGTTGAGTATCCTTTCCTCCTAGACATACTCTTATCTATGGGTTTTCATGACATTTCTCTCTCTTACCCATCTGATCCATATTTCTCAATCTCCTTCGTAGATCATCATCCATACAACAACCATTAACTAGAGGTGTCACCTCAAGGCCTGCCCTGGACCCTTTTTTTTTCTGTATGATCTCCCATTGGGTGATTTTAGGCACATGACTCCCAGAGTCACTTGTCTAACTCTAGTCTCTCTTTTGAACTCTTATCCTGCATCATGAATTGCCTTCTGGATATTTGAAATTGTGACCAAAGCAGAACTCATCCTTTCTCCCAAGCACATCCTACTTCTGAACTTCCCTATTATTGTTGAGAGTACCACCATCTTTCTGGTCACCCAGGTTCTAGGTCTCAATGAAATCCTTAACTCCTCATTTTCACTCACCCCTATTCCCAATCAGTTACAAAATCCTGGATTTTTTCCCCAATACCACCTCTCACAACTGTCCCCTCTTATCCTCTCACAGTGCTACAATCCAGTTCTGGCCCTCGCTACTTTTTGCCTAAATCATTAAAATGGTTTCCCAACTGGTCTCCCTACCTCAAGTCTTTCCCCATTCTAAAACATCTTCCCCAGAGCAGTGAAAGTGACTCACCTCTCAACAAATCCCAGTGGTCCTCTATTACTTCACGTATCAAATATAAATTCTTCTGATTAACATTTATAGCTATTCATAACCTGGTCCCACTTCTACCTTTCCGGTCTTCTTACATGTTAGTCCCCTCAATGCATTGTACAGTAAGTACAATCATACTGGCTACTTGTTCCTCAAACAGGATGTTTTACCTTCTGTCCCCATGCTTTGCACTGGCTACCCCCCCCCCCATGACTCAGGTGAACTCCTTCCCAACTTTTACCTCTTAGAATCCCTGATTTATTTCAAAACTCAGCTCAAGTGCTGCCTTCTACATGAAGCCTTTCCTGATTCCCCCACTCAACTAGCAGCCAGTGCTTTCCTTTCCAAAGCTACCTCATTTTTTTTTGTATAAAATATGAATTTTTTTATATGTACCTTCATTAGAATGTAAGCTTCTTGAGGACAAGAACTATTTCTGGTTTTTCTTTGTATTTCCAATTCTCACCACAGTACCTTATACATAATAGACTTAATAAATGCTTATTGGTTGGTTGTTTGATTAATACTATATTCTGGACACTGGACATAAGAGGTTAAAACAAAATAATGTCTTCCCATAGAGTGTTTATAATCTCCCAGAAAGAAATAACATGAATGTAGAAAAGTACATATGAAATATATAAAGATTATATACAAAGTCATTTTGATTTGGATACCACTAGCAACTAGATCAGGAAAAGCCTCAGTATCCCTGTATGTATATGATTACATAAAGTTTTATTTTTACAAATATTACAAAAATGTAAGCTGTTGCAGAGAAATCAAGAGGAATGGGGACAGTAGACAATAGATGCTTCATGAATTGAATGGAACTTCACAAGAAAAGCAGGTGGCATTTCAACCGTATTTTGAAGGAAGCTAGGAAACCTATGAGGTAAAGAGACAGAAAATTCCAGGCATAGGATGGAGACTGGGAGAGGAGCAGCAACTTTGCAAAGAAACAGAGGCAGGAGATGGAACATCATGCAAGGTAAACACTAACCAAATAGCCCAGTTAGAATATGAAGTGCATTGGCAGGGAGGGGAGAATAGGACAAAGAAGAGGCAGGAATAACATTTGAGTCTGGAAAAATAAAGTGATGCCAAACTCTAAAGAGTGATGTAAATGACAAACGAAGGACTTTGTTGAAGGTTCCATATTTTATCCCAGAAACAATAGGGAGCTAGTATATGTAAGACATGTAATTTGTTTTTGTTTTTATTGTGGAGAAAATATCACAGGAGTGTCTGATAAGGAAAACCTAGCAAACCTCATCCCAGAGTGCAATCTTTCATCTGTGGAGAGCAAAGGCTCCATTTTCCACGAGTCTATGTGCCTATATAATGGATATCAAATAAAGAGAAATAGAGGCTTGTGGGAAAGAGCTGGGGCTACAACAGAAAAAGGGAACTACAATAATATAATCCAGGAATAGGAAAGCATTAGCAAGAGATTTTAGCCTTCTTGACAGATAGGGAGAGCCACTGTGGCAAGTGAAACAGAAAGAGTAGACATTCTGGTTAATATGGAACTGTAAGTTGGTAATCTAGGAAAAAGTCCTGGGGCTGCCTTCACTGAGAACTCAAACCCCTTTTTACCTACAGAGACACTTCCTAAGATTTTTCTATCATTTAATAAGTATTTGGAGAAGAATGAGACTATATTCCCTGAGGATGTGGGCAGTTCTTTTTTATTTTCTGTTGTTTTACTTCACATTTCTGTCCTGGATAAATAAAGTTCTATTTCTAGACCTATCAGTTGTCTTTCGTTTGTAAGCAGGCCTAGAACAAGATGACTTAAGTAGTAGTTAACTTTAGAAGTTCTTACACTTTTCTTGAGTGCATAGAAGAAGGGTGAAAAGCAAGAAAGGTGATTTATCCTAGAGAATTCCTACAATATGCAAGATTAAAGCCTTCATTCTCAGCAGCTCTTCCACTGAAGCAATTGTTTTCCTCCCTGAGACATTCTTGTTAATCCACCACCCTTGCTAAAGCTTTCCTTATGACTTGTCAAGTAATTGACCTTGACACTCTAACCTAGTCCTGATTTTTTTCCTTCCGAAGAGAAAAACCAATTAGTTCAGCTTATCTGATATAATGATCTGTGCCAGCATAGCCATACATACATACATATACATATATACACATATATACACACACACACATATAGCTAGCCCAGTCTTGGTTTTTCCCTTCCAAAGAGAGAAACCAATTGGTTCTGCTTATCTGGTATAATGATCTGTGCCAGCATAGTCATACATACATACATACTTACATACACATATATATATACACATACACATATACACATATATACACATACATATAGACATATTTTATATATATATGTGTGTATATGTATATATACACACATATATATATAGCTAGCCCTTCCTACTACCTTGAATCAAAACCCTAAAGCCCCTCCCAGAACAAGTGATGGTCATACTCAAGACCCTTTCATTGGATTCTGCAAGACACTGTATACTTTTGAAATCCAGAGTTACTAAAAAGACTTTCTGGGACTACAGACATCAAAACTGCATAATACACACACATGAGTGGGTGCACACATGCCTGCACATATACATGCACACAATGCCCTGCTATTCAGTAGCCTAACAAGATCAGGAACAGGTGGAAGTAATAATGAGGCCAGGTTACTGGGAAGAGCAGTGAACACATCTGTACCAGCTCATGCCTCATTACTTCAAAGACAATTCTATCCCAAAAAGCTGTTTGTTCTCTCCTTGCTGTGGTGACTTTGGGTGCTGAATGATAAGGGCAAGAGGACAGACAGACGATTGAAATAACATGCTTCTTTAGCAGATAAAAAAAAAAAAACTCTTTGCTTCTTGGAAACGTGGAATAAATCATACCTGAAGTTAAAATTGAATCTGCCACAGGGCAGATTGTAAAAACGTGAAAAGTTCAAATTTATACTAAGGGGTTGACAATCTCTCCACACCCAGAAGTTTTAGGAGTCATCACAGGGTTTTTTCTATCAAGTGTACCTAAAGTACATTTTACCCTTGTCCAAGGAGATTGACATAGTTAATAGACTTCTGAATTTGGAGTCAGGTAAACCTGGCTTCAAATCCTACCTTTACCAACTACTAGCTATGTGATGCTGAGCAGATCACTTACCTCTCTGGGATTCAGTTCCTTATCTATAAAATGAATGGATAAGATTACAGGGCCTCTGAGATTACTTTCGGCTCTGAATCAATGATCTTATAAACTTGATTGACCCCATTTTCAGAAATATTCATTTACCTGCTTTTTTTTGCTGTAAATGTAAACAGATGACCCTTCCCGGTTAAATTGCTAGCATTTTGTCCAATTGACACTTAGATTCCATGGATATGTGTATAAAAATATTAAAGAGCTTGATAGTATCATAACCTATCCCTCTAATACAAGGGTTCTTAACATGGAATCCAGGGATATCTATGAACTTGAAAGAGGAACTAACCTCTAAATAAAATTTAATATTTTTTTCCATCTAAAAACAAAAAGATTGTATAGAAAGGGGGCCTCCCCAGACTTCCAAATAAGAAGTCCATGACACGCAAAAAAATTAAGAAACCCTGCTTTGAAGGCCTTCCCCATATTGGGGCAGCAATCTCCCAGAGGCTTGGCAAAAGTGTGGATTTCTTAAGTGGATGGTTGGGCAGGTGTCCTTTAAATGTCAGTGCTAATATTTAATCCCATTTCATCCTTCCACCCTAGAATGCTGTGTTACAAGAGAAAGTAACCATCCCCTCTCAGAAAAATCAAACTGTTGAACACAGGAAACCATTTAATGAGGCAAGGACTCTTCCTCCAACTACTTACACAAGAAAGATTATCACCTGCACAATTTTTAAGGGAAATGCAGATCCCTAAAAGTTGAGGTACAATGTATGTCAGCACCCCTTACTTCCTCCCATAAGCATGTGCAGGCAAGCTGGGCTGGAATGTGTGATGTTAACTCTGGAATGCCCAGGTTAGATCAGAAACACAGCAACTGTCACTCAGGGTGAGCATAATCAAGTTTGAAATCGCACCTCTTGGTTCAGCACAGGCCTGCAGCAGGAGTTTCTGTGGGTGAGCTGCAAGGGTGCTATCTGGCTTGTCATGTTTAATAACTTTCTCCTCTACAGTCTGATATGCTGAGAGATCTGTACTGCTGATGTTAAAAGCTGGATTTTCGATGCCTTCTGTGGTTGCTCCATCTTCTTTTTCTGTAGAAACAAGAAGGTCAGAAGAGCACATTTTACCAAAGTGTATTCCAGCGACTAGCAGAAAATTCCTTCTAGTAATTCCTTTGCTCAAAGACTCAAGTGTATCGTCCTCAAATGTCGCCAAAACAGAATTAGGTTAAAATTAACTCTTAAAAAAAAGAATAAATGATTAAAATAATTACAAATTGCACCCTGACAAGCAAGAGCAAAATTTCGCCCACAGCCATTTGTCTCTAATTAGTTAATTAATCCTTACACAAATTATGAGCAATAACTCATCAAGCAAGGCTCACCCATCAGAAATTCAGCTGACTTGGATTTCTTCTGCTTAGTTTGCTTCAGAGCCTTCTGCTGGAACTTCTGGAGGGAAATTGTTAAATGAATAAATTAGCTAACGAATGAAGATCATCATTTATGATCCACAACTAACACAGTATTTTAAATATGGGATGGCATTGAAATGTCATTTAATTTGTAGCTCTCCTAAAGGGGTCAACCACTAATTGAACAACAGCAGTGGAAAAATTAAATAAAATGGGATAAGAAAAGTTAATATAAATGCCAAACGAAGGTCACAGTAAAATACTTGGGTTTTTTTTTTTTTATCATTTTTAATTACTGCAAAGAACCCTTAACAAATGAAGAGCATTGCAAAACTTGTATTTAAGTTGAGTATTCAGTAGAGCTAGGCTATTGTCATGTTTCTTTGGAGTAAGCTAGATGTGCCAAGTCAAAAACTTTTTTATTATTCTATATTTAGCCCTCTTTTCCATAATCTTCAGGATTTTGTTGTGACCATCACCAAGTTAGTAAAGAGCAAAGCACGTCTTCATATACAATCACAGTTTAGGGAAAGGACAAAATAATGTATGGTACTAGAAGTAGCATGCTATAATGGAAATTACAGTGAGTTCATGAGATGCCACATCAGATATTACATGTCACCAAAACCCAGGATTCATTACATTGCTAGAAAACCCATTAATATTAAAATGCATAAAAAATGGTCAAAATGAAAATGAATGGCAAGAAATATTATTAGATTTCCCATACTCTTACATATTCCAAATGGGATACTGAGTAACTGTCAAACTCAAAAATCTGCAGTAGAAACTCTCTAATTCAATTTGAGTAATAATTCTTATGATAACATAAGGTGCTAGAGTGAGAGAGGGGGGAAAAGGAGACACAATTCATGCTCCAGCAAAGTAGTCACCAATATGCAAAAGATGGATTCATTTGAGATTATGTCATTGATTTGAAGCAGGTTCAAAACAGAATTCTAAATATTGGAAAAAATGATTTCATCTACACTTTGATATAAACAGAAATAGTCTGACATGTACATCAGATATTTTAATAGAGTTATCAAAACTTCTGATAATTCATTTTTGCGTTCAAAAGTTCTTAATTAATTACCAACTTTTTAGAAAAAAATATATCATTCTTTCAATTACATTTATTTCAAAGGATATACTTAAGACTGAACTAATGAATCCATTATGTATGTAGTTAGACTAATTAGGTCTATTTTTCTTAGAACTTTTTGATTAACAGTATTATAGAAAGAAGTAACATTCCATGTACAATAAAGACAATTTAATACCATTAAAATTATTAGAAATGATAAATTTTTATTTGAATAAAATGAAACCTGAATAAAAAATATTTTTCATTCTTCAAAAAAGGTAAACCAAAATTATCCAAAATCAAGAGAAATTCAGATAAATTCAGATATTTTCTTCAAAAGAGAATGCATATACCTTTGGGGGGAAGTTCAATATTTAAAAATTATGCTTAAAAGTTTAATTTAATACAATTCTAACATTTAATTTTAAATTACATATTGAATTGAGAAAGTACTCTATTTGATGTCCCAATACGTAATGTGTAAAAGCTTTTATGATATCTAAGTGATTCATCAATAGTTTGTAGCATGTTCCAAAATATGACCTTATATCATAAAATTACATATTCTAGCCTAGTAAATATATGTTGTTGGCAGTAATTGGGGAAAAAAAAAGTCAGCATACCAATTCACTAGTTTCTTCGGTTTTCAAGACTAAAAAACAAGCAAACAGGCTGAATTCACTGAGGCCTATGATCGTCAACTTTTCCAAGCAATACTTTACAACTTCATCAACTGTTCCTACATTTTACAAAATAGTAAATGAAGTTTGATTGTATTCCCAAAGTCTTCGACAGAGATAACAGCAGATATTTGATTTCCTCACATGCCTCAGTAGCTTGGCCCTTTTCTCTTTTCAGCTACTGATATATGTTTAAAAATACCCTGATACAACCCATTAATACATACCATTTCCTTGTAAAGAACTTCAAAGGAAATTAGACATTTGTCCACCAGTGCAAAGAGGGTCTCCCAGATGTTTTTATAAGTTCACATATTTATAATGAAAGCAATATGTGGTTTTCAGAGATAGATTCTTCTGAAGGACAATAAGCTAATGGTTCAATTTTGATTTGTGGCCTAGGTACTCCACACAAGTTCTATCATGTTTTTCTTCAGAAGCAATTGAGAGCAGTTTCCCACTCCTAATCTTTCACCAATTTCCTCACTTTTTTCTCTCCTTTACACATGGGCACCTTTAAACAGTGTAAATTGCATTGTGTCCCCTTCCTCATTTTAGTTTTCTCTTTCCCGATGAAGCTTTCACTTCTTAGAATTCCAGAACAAAATTATCCTCACCCACATTTTATATGCATTTCCTCATTAGTCACCAGTAGTTAAGTTCATGTATTTATGCAAATTTATGTCTAAAGCAATTGTTCTTTAATAAGTTCACATGAATTATGGTATCTAAACACTAGAATTAAAGAAAAAGCTTCTGGTCACTATCTGCTTTCTTCTTTCCAACCTATGTTTTAGTGTCAACCATACTCATCTACTTGCCATCATCATCATCATCATCAATCACAAAAAAATTATTTTATATACTTGTGCAAGTAGTTGGTAGAATATTGAATATAAAGGAATGGTAGCAAGGTAGTGATGTTCCAAGTGTGACTCCCATCAAAAAGATGAGAAGAATGATATAACAACAATCTCCAAACTACTTGGAATGAGAAGGCTTCAAAACATAGAGTGCAGCCAAAGAAATCAAAATCATATGAGAAGAGGGTGAATTTCATATCATGCTATGTGCTACTGGAATTGTCCTGAGGATGATTTCGATGAGCTGATGGATGAGTTTATCTATTATATAACATATGTACACAATATATCATATATATTTATAATTCAATTATATATTTGTAATTCAATTACAAAAAAAAAATAGTCATTTTATCCTCTTGTACTATAGTTCACAGAACATTAAATATGCAAGAATAAGGCCAAGATAGTACTTTGCGCTAGAGCTGTTTCTAGCTGAACTCCTTGAAAATAAGGAAGTAAAGCAACACTAACAATAATAATTAATAATAATAATGAATGTCAGAAATCTTCAACCAATTTACTGTGAATAGGTCAAAATTGATAAAATATGGCCCTGGTTTATTTTAAATGATATGCTGCTTCTCCTGGTGTTTTTTCTTTCTTTTTGGAAGCAAACATTTGAAGGCTAGAAAGGTCCTTTTTGCCATGCTCTCTTGTTAATGTGCGCATTATGTTGTAAATAAAGGAAAACAGGTGATAACTCTTGATACAAATGCAGTGGAGAATAAGTTTTCCCAAAAATGTTGAGTGTTTTGGATTTTCGGTGATATGTCTTGCTTCTCTGCCATTTAAAAAGCAACAAACCTTTTCTGATTCTAACTCTTCCACCTAGAAAGAAAATCCCAGCAAGCATAAACCACACACACTCACACACACAAACCTTCTTTATAACCAGTGACAACCCAAACCGATGAAGTTTTTAAAAGAATGTGATTGTTGTCAGAAGGAATTGGGCACAACAATGCCGAGTTCATCTCTGGATCCACTCAAAGTCCGGGCTGAGGGGCTCTGGGAGCGCCGCTGCAAGGCTGGTGGGCACAGACCAGCAAGAAAGTGAATTTTGCATACTGTACGGATCATCGCTCAGTTCAGGGCAGTCAGATTGAATCTGTGATCAGCCAATTGTGCTTCATGAAACCGTCAGCCCTCATCTGTGTCTAGCTGTTTTGCTCTGCCCAGCTGTAAACAAGGTCTGCTCTGAGCTGTCTCCCTCCCCTCATCTGCTCCCAGAGATCACCCACATCGAGCTCATCAGCCTCTGTAGAGTTAAAATTAAAGTTGCCGCTTCCAGACAGCAGTCCCTGTGGAAGCAGGAAGTCAAGAAGAGGAGCAACTTCGGAATGACATAACTTAAGTCCCTTTTAGGGAAGGCATACCTCAGATTCATACACATCCTGGCACGGCATGTCTCTTCCATGAAATTAGATTAGGTGCTTCTAAAAGAAGCAACTATTCCCAACATTGACAAACTAGCTCAGCAGACTTGCCCACGCTTTCTTTGCTTTGTGGGGCTGTTTTGTGTAGATGTACACAAATGTGTACACAGATGTACACAGTCTGTGTGTTGGTAGTGGTGGTGGAGGCAAAGTTTTCCTCTTTGGGGGGGCTTGGCTTCAATATAGCCAAAAGAAAACTTGGAAATATTATCTGTCTGGTCTGGGTCCAAGAAAACTAATAGTGCCTGAAATGCTCTAAGGAGCATAATGAGAGTAGAGGCAGGTATTCTGGCTTCTGTCCTCATCCACTCCAGCAAGGAAGGCATTTGCATTAAACATAATGGAGAGTCTGGATTTGAATGGGCAAAATATCCTATGGAAAATACAGCCTCACTGAGACTATTTTTTCCTCCTCAAATGGCATAAAGTATTATTTGGTATTCACCACATTTAACTCTCCTAACCAGCTGCTATGTCCCTGTTAAGACTTTCATTTATGCAGCTGAAGTTGGATCCTTTTCTGTTCTCAGAGTCTATTACTTTGACTATTTAAGGGATAACAGCCAAAATGAAACAGCTTGTAATTTGCACCTGTCTGCTTTAAGCATTGCATGGTAGATTATGTGGAGAGCAAACCCTTCCTGCTAATGAGAATGACACTTGGTAAGGTCGAATGCAGTTGGGTTGTGATATAGTTGGCTTTTTCAAGAAGATGTGGAAAGGGGGGGTTGGACAGGAGAGAAAAATATTGTTTGCGCTGGGGGAGGGGCATTGTAATTGACTTGATAGCGATCTCAAAAGTAAATAAGTACACATTTCTTTTAGATAGACATTTGATGATGAATCTAAGAGCAGAATTAAATTATGGGAAATTTAAATGATTGAATTGTTCCAAAGATCTCTGGATGATGCAATATAGCCAAGAAATAAATTAAAATAAGTTATGAAATGCCACAGATGAGAAAGGAAAACAAATACTCCAAATCATTTCCAAGCCCTCCAAATACAATCTTAGTTACGGGGAGTCTCTTCCTGGGGTGAAGTTTTCCCATAGGGAAAGGCAAAAAGAGGTTTACATTATTCACATTTCAGAAAACAAACTCAAGACTATGAAACAGAGGAAAGTGACAGAAGGTAGAACCGAAAGGGTGGGTAGATGGCCTTTCAACAAATTATTAATAAAGTGCTTCTAAAGTAAACCTTAAACTAATGCCTCCAGAAATTATAAAAATAAAAAACAAAAACAACCAAACACTTTCATATGAGTCATGAATAAACTCTCCATGGCTGCCACGATGACTCTGATGCTCACTAACACCCCATAGAAAGGCACTGTACTCTTCCTTCCTTTTTCTTTTCTTTTCCTTAAAGGATAAATGCTAAATACTGATAAACAGTGGAGAAATTTTAAATCCCCATGCCAGTAAGATCAGGGATCTAGCTGAAATGAAGTAAAACTCATTTCTGACCTATAATATTTTCCTGATCTTTCTTTCCTTTTAAAAAAGAACAGAAACAAAAAACAACTCTCTCAACAACTCGCCAGGACCACAAGTTTTTAGTACTGCAGCTGAGGGCAATGCAAATTAGAGCAAACCCTCCTAAGGGCAATCAGTGAAGTAAAACACTAGTGATGCATGAGGAGCCCCTATATTGCTCACACTGGCCCTTCCTGTTGAAACAATCACCAGTACCAATGATGGGTTAAAATGAAGTTGAGGTGGTCAAGGCCGTGGTCTCACTAGTAATTAATGGAGTTTAATATGGCTGTTGGCACACATCTTGCATGACAGATAATGTTCCAACATGTCAGTGATAGGACCTTTCAGCACAGCTTTAGGGGCTCCACCAGGCCCTGCCGAGGTTGGTTAGGTCAAAGGGTTGAACCATGTGTAATTCAGAACTGAGGAGGTCCCACGGTCACTCCACAAAAACAATTACACTACTTATTCCACTCTATCCCTTGCCTGAAACTCACAAGCCTCACAGTTTCAGTGCAGTCAATCTCATTC
This sequence comes from Notamacropus eugenii, assembly GCF_028372415.1. Lineage (NCBI taxonomy): Eukaryota > Metazoa > Chordata > Mammalia > Diprotodontia > Macropodidae > Notamacropus > Notamacropus eugenii. Next base: position 181,182,731 of record NC_092875.1, read on the forward strand.
TGCCCCTGGGCTATAAGCCACATGAAAATATGTGGTGCTGTGTTTATAAATCTAATCAAAAATAGAAACAGTAGACAGGCACCGTGAGGTCCTACTATGGATCCTGGGAATTCTCTAAAATTCTGAAGGCACTTTTGTTTAACTTCTATAGACCCTCTTCTGCTACTACATTGTCTGATGTACTCGTTAATCATCCCCTTTACTTGTCAGTGCTACAAAGGAGGCTACATTTCTGCTCACTTCTGAACAGCCCTTTTATGAATAATATTATGAAAAACAAAGACTATAAGATTACTTTAAAAAAAAAGTTGGTCATTACTATATTTATTTTCCCTTTCTATCTATGTCCCTGGCTCCTTGCCTTTAGATTTAAAGAAGATTTAAATTAATCCCACCTAAGAAAGAAAAACAAAATGCCATGTAAACCTGCCTAATATTGTCCCAACCAAAATATGTACTAAGAGGTTTCTGGTTGCAGACAGCTACTCACATAACCCCTCGACAATCCTGAGAAAACCAGGCAGTAAAACAAACAGGAATTGGCACTTTTTCTTTCCCCATCAACTTGCAAGTAAGTCAAGATCTATTGCACATATACAAAATGTGTTATAATGGGTATTCTTTAGGGAACAGCTCTGGACTCTGGGTGGACAACGTCAGTTTCTCTTATGCATTAAGATTATCCTGTCAGATCATCTTGAAGTAACAATAAAGAGTGCATGATGATATATATTTATCATAAAGAAAAATAAGAGACCTTGACATTAAGAATCATGATTTTTCAAAAAATTCCAAGATTTCCATTGGGCCTTGCTTCTACAATCTTTCCAAATACAAAACTTCTGATTAAGTTAATGTAAGTGCACACATCAAAATATCAAACAGGAGAATGTCCTGAGACAGGATTACCCACTCAATATACAAAATAGGATACTTTATGGCATCATATGACTGAACAAACCCTAAAATTTATTTTGACTTGTACATAAACTAAACCAATAGGGGATTTACCATTTAATAAATCCATGGGATCAATCACTTTGTGACTAAATTTTACATGTTTACAGTGACTTTTAAAAACAGACCAGGAAGCATATGTGTAAATGGGGGTGGGGCAGAAGGAACATAGAAGGGAGTGAGTGGAGTTAAGAATAACTAGAAACAAACAAAAATAAATACTGAACAATAATGCTAACATTCCTTAGATTGCTATGAAAATTCAACAGCTTTTTAAAAATTTTCTAAATATGTGCTTCTGAAAATACCTGTTAAAATATTCTGAAAGGTTAGAGAACTATATACTGTAGATGGGGTGCACTGTATACAATATGTAGGATGGTTTTTATCCATATCAATCAGTCATATCTAAAACAAACCCTTTATAGATTTGTGTCATCCCAGCTAAAACCTAAAATGGAAAAAGCAATAAAAAGTGTTAACTTTTCTATTGTTGGTCCTATTATTGAAAAAAATAATTTTTTAAGATGGTTGAATAAATTTTTTAAGATGGTGTGGAATTTTGATAGAAAATTATAGTAAAATGTGCTCCATTAAAATGAATAGATGCTAGTCTATTAGCAGGAAGTTGAATATAATTACTTATTTTCTCTCCATGTCACAAAATCTGAAGAATAATCTCAAAATCTGGTAGAAATTACTTATGTACTGGCCCATTATGGTTTTGTCTTCTATCTATTCAGTGTAGAGCTAGATTTGACAGTAGATTATCAGCACTTCATTACACTGTAATATGTAAAGTTTGCTCACATCATTTTCTCCATAAATTCACCTTGTAGACTCATAATGTGATACAACTGCACAAGTAAACTGTCACTTTTTAAAAGAATGGGTTGCTCAGAAAACTTTCAGATATTGAATACCTTTTTTAAAGAATATTGCCTTTTTTCAAAAACAAAACAAGTTCTTCATTAACTAAACTATGCTTTTTATACAAATAATTCCAAATTAGCATAGTCAATGAAAAGTAATCATGCAAAATTAAGTTGATCTGTGAAATTCTAAAATAAAGTAAATCTGGTCACTTACATAAACCCTTCATTTATTTCAGTGAGTAAGAAAAGTATAAATTAGTTCCAGGATAAGTATTCCAGTTTTAATAGAGGGAGTGGAGAACAAAACTAAATAGCCAATGGTATTTCTTCATCACTCCCCATCCTCCATTATGAAGGAATTCAAGGAATTGGGTGGAGTGGGGAAGGGAAAACAAGGAATATAATCTATTTTCCCTCATATAGATAGCTCCAATTATATACCCAAGTTGGTCACTTCTACTACAAATAAAACTCATTCATTCAAGAAGGCTGGAAAATGAGTGGAAGTTTTCATGGCAGACAAAATTGAATGAGTTCTGTGGTTTTTCCCTTTTGATCTGATTCCTCTTTCACAACATGACTAATGTAGAAATATGTTTAATATGATCATACATGTGTAGGCTATATAAGATTGCATGCCATGTTGGGAAGGGAGGAATGGAGGGAGGGGGGAAATAGAACTCAAAATGTTGTAAAAGTGAATGCTCAATACTGAAAATTAATTAATTGATTGACTTTTAAAAATTGAGTGAATTCTCACAAAATTTCAAATATTTTCCTTTGGGTAATATGTAACTAGCTAACTTGGTAGTATGGGATAGATACTATTAGCTTTAAATAGATAGCAGCAATAATAACAAGCCATGACTGGAGGTAGAGTTGTACGGAAAAGGCAGAAAAAATCTGACCAATAATACAATATTTCCCTACAAACACTCTGGCTCTCTTTTCTCCCACATATCAATACAGCTTGGATATTCACAATGTTTGTGACTAGTTGTATTGCTTTCTCCCCATTCTCACCCCAGGGAAAATCTAGGAAAGCGGAAATTCTCTGTGATTATGCCTAACTTGGAAAATGTAATCAGATAAGATTTCAGTTGTGGTTAGAAAGTACTTCGGTAAGGGGAGAAGAAAATATTGGGCAATATATACGATGTTAAAAAAAAAAGTTAATGATTTTTTTTTTAATTTTTAAAGTATTTTTAGAGACTATTGCTGAGTAACCTGTAGAAAAAGTCTTCAAATAACAATACTCACTAAAAGAGAGTTCACTCAATCAGTAGATACCTATTAAGTCGAAGACTGGAGGAGCTTTGTTTGCTAGGTATGCATCACTCTAGACTGGTAGAGAAAATGCTGAACACAACATGAAATGTAAATGGATGAAGGTGAGTTGATCTGAGAGTTTTGGAGAGGAAACATTTTCTTCCTTTGAGTAAGGTCATGGATTTTTCCAGACTTTTCTTTGGGAATGACTAGATAATGTAGAAAGGGAGGTAAAGACTTTGGACTTTATAAATATATAGGGAAGCTGGACTTTGGGAAATTTCCTGTTAGAAGCGATCTAGACCTTTGTCTTAATTAAACTGAAATATCATGTTGCTCCCATCTAAAAAAGAACATTCACTTTTGCGTATTTTCTGGCATCTTCTAATCTGTATAGCTTCTCCAATTTCTATTTGCTACTCACTTGGATAAATTGGTTTACTGACTATTCTCTATAACAGTCTTTTGTCTAACGATCATTTGCTAGGAATGAAGCAAACCTGCAGATGTAACCTTGGCATAACCATCCTACTTTAAGAGATAGCAGCCAGGGAAATAGTTTTTATTGTCTGGACCAAAATCAAGTCCTTAGATTAGAAATTTTTTTTGCAATATAGTAATATAGATATAATTCTAGGCTAGTACTTTCCTCAGAAACTACAGAATAGAACAGTCAGTCCTATGGTCCTTCTTCTGCCCTCAAGGTAGGAATCATAGTGTTCCTTGAAGAGAAGTTAGCAAGTCAGAAATCATATATCAAGCACTTACTATATATCAGGTACTTGTGCTAAGCATTAGGGAGACAAAGAAAGTCTGTCTCCCCTCTCCTACTCCCCCAGAAAGGACTCTGCTCTCAAGAAGCTCACAGTCTAAATAGAATAATAAGCAAACTATGTACAAATAAGATATAAACAGGATAAATTGATATCATCAACAGAGAGAAGGAGCTAGTGTTGAGGGAGATTGGGGAAGGAACTTAAGCCAAGGAAGCTATGGAAAACAGGAAATGAAGATGAGAAGGGAAAGCCTTCATTTCAACCATGTGGAACACTCAATGAAAAGCCCCAAAGTTGGGAGACGGAGTGCTATACGTGGTGAACAGAAAGGAGATTGATGTAATTGGATCCCAGAACACGTGGGTAGGAAAAGGTATAAGAATATTGGGAAGGTGGGAAAGGGACAGGTTTTAAAAGATGTCCTGTTTGATCCTGGAGTTAAAAAGGGGAGCCACTAAAGTTTACTGAGAGGATAGGGGCAAAGAATGATATAGTCAGACCTGTATTTTAGAAAAATCGCTTTGACAGCTGAGTGGAAGATGAACTGGAATGGGGAGAGATGACACATAGAAACTAAATTTTAAACTATTGTAATAGTTCATGTGTGAGTTGATGAGGGTATCTATCAGCAATGTGTAGCACTGCTAGAAAAGAGAAGGGGGAATATACTAGAGATGTTTGTATCAACAGAACTTAGCAACAATTGAATATTGAGAGTGATTAAGAGTGAGGAATTGAGGAGGAAACCTGAGCTGCAAACCTTGGTGACTTGGAGGATGACGGTATCCTCAACAATAATAGGAAAATTAAGCAGAAGGAGGCCTTGGAAGAAAAAGCAATGTATACATCTAGACATATTGAGTTTAAGGTGTCTACAGAACACAAGAGGCAGTTGGATATATGTGGAACTAAAGTCAAGAAAATGGATTAGTAGCAGATAAAGAGATTTGTGAATTATCTGCATAAAGATAAAAAGTGAAACCATGGAAACAAATGTGATCAGAGAGTGAAATACTATGGAGGGAGAACAGGGCCCAGGAGAGAGCCCTGACCTCCCAGACCAATGTTCAGTTGGAATGATCTGGATGAAGACCCAGCAAACTGAGAAGGAGACATCAGATAGGTAGGAGAAAAACCAGGAGGGAAAAGTGTCAAAAAAAAAACCTAGAGAGAACAGAGTATCAAAGAGAAGATCTCTGACAAGTATCAAAAGTGGTAGGGAGATCAAGAAAGATGAGAATTGAGGAAAAGGTCATTAGATTTGTGAATCAGAAGAGTTTTGATAACTAGAGCCATTTCAGTGGAATCCAGTGAAGTCAAGAGCAACAGTAAGAGGAAAGAGAATGAAGGTACAGATTCCAGAGATATGTATCATCATCAAGGGCTTCCCTTGAGCCACTCAAAAAACCCATGTGGACAGACATATATTACACACACACACACACACACACACACACACACACACACACACCATACAAAAATTAAAAACTAGACAAATAATAAACTGAATTGCATTTAGTTAAACTACTACCTAACAATTGCTTCTGGCAAAATTCAAGAGCATTTCCATGTCTTTCTTAGTTACTAGACCAAGAAAGAGCAGAAAAACTACAAGTTTCCATAGATAAAATTAGTTTAGATTGACCCAGTAAAAAGGGAGTCAGAACAGTCACATACATCTGTGTGTGTATGTAACACCTAATATAGAAATATATAAATATGTGTCTATAGACAGACATACCTGTAACAGCTGATGCTTAGATAGTGCTTTAAGTTTTGCAAAGCACTTTATGTATACTACGAAACAGGTTCCATTATTATCCCCATTTTACAGAAGAGACAACTGCAGCTGAGAGAGTGGTCCAATGATACGCAGAATTAGACAGCTAATACAGTTTCCTGAAGCAAGGTTATAATTCAGTTCTTACAGATTCTAAACCTGAGGTTGTATCTACTACACCACCTGACTGTATACATGTGTGTGTATACAGACAGATATACACACATATGTCTTTTATGTATGTGTATATGTGTATATATAGATATATATGTGAGTATATGTACGTATAAATACTTTATATAACAAACATGCATATAAGCATGTATATATATACAAATACAGGCATGTGTATATATACACACATGTGTGTAAGGCAGAGTGCTGGGAAATGTTTAAGAACTAACTCTGAAAATAGAAATATACACACACACACACTTAAGTTTAACCTACATTATTAATATTTTTTCTTTCACTTTCTTAAGTCTAGTTGAGGACTCAGCAAACTACAGACAGGTCAAGTAACAAATCTGACTGCCACTTTTTTTTTGCATGGCCAGCAAGCTAAGAAATTTTTTCTTTTACATTTTTAAATAAAGTTTAATTGTATTTTAAAATGTAAACACCATTCTTAGCTTGCAGGGAACAAAAACAGGCCAGAGCTGAATTTGTAGTTTGATGAATCCTAGTTCAAATAATCAATAAAGCATTTTGTATTGCAGGGGAGAGAAGTTGCCAAAAAAGTATAAGGTACAGCTCCAGCCCTCAAAGAGTATTATATTTTGTACAGAAAGACAAGACATTTGTTAATGAAACAGTTAATTAGCAATACAATGCCATATATGACCACCTGCCCAAAGGAAGGCCTAAAAAACAGAAATAGATCAGGCTGTATTCATGGAAAGCTTCACAGAGGAAGTGAAGGTTCAGTCAACCCTAGCATCCAACTTTGTGTAGTATAGCGGGGAGATTGGTCTAAGTGGCAAAGAAAGTGTGAGCAAAGCTCTGAAAGCAGAAATGAGCGTGATGTGAGTGGAACTTGTCATTAAGCAATGAATAGAATATGTCTGTGATTAATAACCTAGTGGCAAAAAGAAATCCTACCATTTATGTGGGTGCGTAGCAAAAGCATGGATCCAGTCAGAAAATTGATTTCTTTGCTAAATTAAGGTCTGCAGACCCTAAAGAAAATAGACCACAGCACATTAGGCTGATTTCTAACAGAGGGCCCAGAAAGAGTGAAACACATAATGAATTTAAAGATTAACTATTTTTTAGCCTGTCAGAAACAGCAGATTTAATGAACGAATTAGCCAAGGCCATCATAAAAGCTGATTCACCACCTCTGTTAAATTAGTGATTTAGAAGAGTTCCTCTAAATACAACAAATTGAAAATGTTCATCCTCTGTGGAACTCTGAAGAGCATTTAAAGCCCTTTCCGACCTGGCGCCAGCCTACCTTTCCAGACTTCTATTATATTACTTACTTCTCCTTAAGGTTATGGTTCCACATATTTGACTCCCTACTGCTCCCTGAATTTGCCTTTCATTCTCCCACCTCTGAGTCTTTGCACTAACTTTCATGCTAGAAAAATACTCCCTACTCCTCTTCAAGTCTTAGAACCCTCAGTTTCCTTCATGGCTCAAGGATCAGGTGTTTGATCAGTCTTAACTAATCCTTCTTTCAATTAGTTCTCTTGCCCAACTAAGATGCCCAACTACCAACTAAGGCAGGTTCATAAATCCATTTACATTTATTGAGGACACGAGAAGAACAGCCAGCAACAAATGTGGAAAATGGGCCAAATTTGCTGGCATTTCTAAAAACAATTTTAGTTATTAATAACAGTGGAGGGTAATTAGAAGAGAATTGAATTCGGTACCAGAGGGCATAGGTTCAAATACTGACTCTGATATTTCTTTCCATTTGATTGAGGCTGAGTTGAACTGGGTGACAGTTTATCCACCTACCTGAGCTGTAAGAGTCCATTCATCACCTATGATCTTACATTTACTTGTCTGTTTCTATGCTGAATGTGTAACAACAGACTATAAACTCCTTGAGGCCAGAGGCTATTGGATTACATCTCCAGCTCCTAGCCCATGCCTGGCACATAGTAGTTGTTCAGTAAATACTTGTTGAATGTTTGATTAATAAATGCTTGGGCAATTAAATTTAAATTACTTAAATCAGGGGAGAAGGGAGTTTAAAGAACAGTAGAAACATTCTGATATTCTGATAATACACAAAAAAGTGATCCTTTGACCTTACAAATGTTATTCATCCTCTCTTAAATTTGTGTACTTTGAAATTTCTATGGATCTATGATTTATTACTGTGGAAATTGCCTCCTTTGGTACAAATTATAAGTATTAGGTATAAATAATATACTGAATCAGAGTCAGAATTTAAAACATTTCTGTCAGCAACTTGGACAAAGGCAGAAGAGACATGCTTGTCAAGTCTGAGAGGAATTGCTAAAACACTGACTGACAACCAGGATTCAAGAAAGTCTTGACAAGCTAGATCAGGGGTGGGGAACCTGTGGTCTCAAGGCTACATGTGGCCCTCTAGGTCCTCAGTTTCAGTCGTTTGACTGAATCAAAGCTTCATAGAACAAATCCCTTTAATAAAAGGATTTGTTCTGTAAAACTTGGACTCAGTCAAAAAGCCACACTCAAGGATTTAGAAGGCTACATATGGCCTCCAGACCATAGGTTCCCCACCCTTGAACTAGATCATTGAATCAAAACAAAAAAAGATAAAATTTAATAGAGATAAATATAAAATATCTGGGGCTCTAAAATCAAACTCAAAAGTACAAAATAGGAAAGGTATCACTAAACAGCCATTGAGAGGGGGTAGTGGACTGTGAGATCTATATGAGTAAATATATTAAGAAGGAAGGAAGGAAAGAAGGAAGGAAGGAAGGAAGGAAGGAAGGAAGGAAGGAAGGAAGGAAGGAAGGAAGGAAGGAAGGAAGGAAGGAAAGAAGGAATGGAGGGAGGGAGAGGGGGAAGACAAATTTATTAAGTGTCTACTATGTGCCAGCCGCTATAGGCTTTTTACAAACATTTTCTCATTTCATCTTCACAACAATCCTGGCAGATAGGTTCTATTATTAATCCTATTTTACAATTAAAGAAACTGAGGCAAAGAGAGATTTAAGTGACTTTTCCATGGTAACAGAACTAGTAAGTGTCCAAGTCCAGATTTGAACTCAGATTTTCCTGACTCCAGGCTCAGCATAAACCAAGAAAACTAAGGCAATCTTAAATCACACTGAGAGAGGCATAGCATGCAGGAGTTGGGAATTGATAGTCCTACAAAAATATTTGTTGGACCACATTTGAAGTAACATATTCAATTCTGGTCACCATATTTGAAGAAAGACACCGATAAGCTGCAACATGTCCAAAAGTAGCCAACCAGGATAACAAAAGGCCTGGAGGTCATAGAAGAAATTTAGTGTATTTAACCTGGAGAAGATTTAAGAGGAATATGATAGCTAGACTCAAATATCTGAAGGCTGACAAATAGAAAAAAGGTGAGACTTTTTTAGCTTACCTCAAAGCACAAAACTAGGATCAATGAGTGGAAGTTGCAAAAAGGAAAATTTTGGCTTAAAATAAGGCAATTATCTTAATTAATTATATTATTATATAGACATATTAATAATTATGTCTATAAGAAAGTAGAATAGGTTCCTCTTCACTTCATGTCATTGAACAGAGACCAAATCCCTATTCTATAAAGCAAAGTGGATTTTACCCTTAATACAAGTTGATGTGAGTGGTTTCTGAGACTTCTTATGCTTGACCCCAAAGGGAATGTCTAAAAATAATGGTTAGACCTTAACAAGAAGCATAGTTTGGCTAAATGACAAGAACAAGGTGCTAATAAATTGTCTTGCTAGCAAGAAAAACTTGATGTCATAGATAACTCTAGAACTAGCTAGAAGGTCCCTCAGAGGCCTTGTAATCCAAAGTCTTCCTGTTATAGATGATGAAATTGAGGTGTAGGCTTATTGTGTGACTTATCCAAAGAAATACAGGTAAAAATAAACAGAAGCAAGATCTGAATATAGGTCCTCTAATTCCAGAAGTCAATACACTATCACCTGTACCAACTCCTCCCCTCTATGCTCTTAGTATAATAAATTTAGAGATAGAAGTACTTAGAGATCATCTATAAGAGGTTCCCAAAGTGGGTGATACCGCCCCCTCTGGGGCACTGAAATAATCCAGGGTGGCAGTAGTAGCCTAGCATAAAGAAAGAAAAGAAGAAAATTTTCGAAAACCATTCATACATGTTCCATCTGTTGTGTAACTAAGTTAAAGTCATAGTAATTGCATTATTTTCCAAATAAATGCACAAAATGCAGGTTATAACCAATTAGTGGTCAAGTCTGCCATCTTAAAGCAAGTGCTGGCAAGTGAGCATGTTGTTCATTGTTGGGAATTCCAGTATGCATTGACAGGAATATGTGCATGTACTCACTTGTTTACAACACAATGATATATGGTTACATGAGGCAATTATTGAATCATCAAAATTCCAATGCAGGAAAAAAATACAAATTTACAAGAAATTATTAAATTGAAGATGCATCTTTTTAAAAAAACATATATTTTATATTTTTTAAATGATGCAAATTTTAAAAAAAACAGTAAAGGATTAAAGAAAGTAGATTTCTAGGAGGGTACTGAGTAATTTTTTTTTTTTTTTGAAAAGGGGGTAGTAGACAAGGGCAGGGAGGGAGGATAGAGGAGAGAGCAGATAGGTCACAGGGGCAATTAGAAAGCTCGGGTTTGGGGGGGGGAGGGGATAAAAGGGGAGAAAATTTGTAACCCAAAATTGTGTGAAAATAAATGTTAAAAGTTAAAAAAAAAAAAAGAAAAAAGAAAAGGGGGTAGTAAACCAAATAAGTTTAGAAACCTCTGATCTAACTAATGGGTTCTGCCTCACTAGAAATCTTCAAAGAAAACCTGGCTGACTATTTGCTGAGTAGAAAGGATACTTATTCATTCCAGTAAGGGTTGGATTCTAACACTAGCATTTTAGGACTCTTGAATTTCTTATTCTATGCAGTTCTTGTCCATATGCTCCCACAGTTCCTTCTATATATACCTACCTCTTGAACAGGAGACCTTTATATGGGTCTTTAAAAACCCTAAAGACAACAGTGAAATACTCAGTTTATCTATCTGAATTTCTTGTTCTCACTACATGATCAACTCCAATCATTTTCTGGTCAAATATATTTTTTATAATATCTTCTACATTTAAGGACATGGTAGTCTATGCTTCTTTTCATTTATCTTTGGGCCACTTGAAATTTTTATTCTTTTCATATTGTGGTCTTTCGTAATTTGTGATCATATGGCATAACTGAAAGAAACCTTCTTAAATGGATAGGTTTTGGAAGCAGGGAGTATCATGTAATGACTAAAATTTGTCACTGCAATTTCTTAAGTATGATTCAGTCCACCCTCTTTATCTTGGCCAGTTATAGAATGAAGCTCATTTTAATGTATAAACTAGGACAGAGAGGTGGGCACCCTGGAGTTATAGAAAGAATTATAGAAAATCTATCTATATGTACTGATGCACCAACTTAATGGGTAAATAATAATGTGAGAAGTTATAGAGAAGATACATTCTTCACCTACCTGGGATAATTTTTCAGTGTGAGTTATTAGGAAAAGGTCTTTTTAGTGGCAGTGGATCTCTTTAAAAGAAATCCTGGTGTTCTAAGACTGCGAACATGGTCTTATCTGAAAATAGGAACATTTTGAAAATCTCACCAAGGGAATCTCTTCCATTTGGATATTGCCCAAGACATCTTCCATGAGAGAAGCAAACACATGTTGTGTCTGTGAAGAACGCTGGCTCCTTTCTCATATTTTCATTAGCAATACCCTCAATACAGATCATTCCTATAAAAATTTTATAGAGATAAAAAAGACAGCATATGAGTCAGTAGATGTTAAAAGCTTCTTGGTTACTTTTTTTTTTGGTTAATGATTGTCTGTGATCTTTTCCTTTCTCTAGATATAAAGAAATGCAACAGAAATGCCAGTAAATATGCAGCGTATATTTCACATCTATTTATCGTCCTTCAAAACTATTCTTACAGTGTTCTCAGGATCATCTGGATTAGTTGATATCATGTAAGAGCTTCCTGTGGGATCATAGCCCTGCACAGTTTTCTGTTCTTTAAAAAAAAATGTGACATATCATGGATTCTTTAAAATATATATACAAACTATTTATTAACAGATAAGGCTAGTAGAAACTTTTACTTCTTGGATATACCTGAAGTGGGACCGTGGCACTGTGTAGTTTTGGAGCCTTCAATACAGTTACCCCATAGGTATCAAAGCCTTGGCTACACCCAGATTTTCTTCGGCTTCTCCACATCTTCATGTAGCTTATTGTCCAGACTGTTGGCCAGAAGTTATCTGTGTTTTTCATCCTTTACATCATTCTGTTTGCTAAGGAGCCAATCTGAAATCTTGTATTGCCAGGAATTCTGCACGAGAGTGATTACACACTCTACTTCATCCTCAGAGAGCTCACCAGCCCTCTTCTTGAGGTCAATTTCTGCTTTGCTCAGTACTACATGGGCATATCTTGAGGGCTGTGATGGCAAAAAGCTATTTCCTGCCAGTCGGCAATGCTGGTGTTAAGATATCACAAAAGGGATGGAACTTCCTAGAGATCAAAAGAGATATGCCTGCAATGGTAGTGTGAGATCCTACTCCGGGAGAGCATGAATTCACTTTATCATCCTCCATAAAGTTTTATAATAAGTTTGTACTTGAAACCAGCATTTCCTTGGCTGTCAGGTGTCTTTGTTTAGAGTGAAATCCAATGTTAGCTGACTGAGGTAATTTCTGGACCCTTTGGTTACCTCATTTAAACAGTTTTTATACCCATTAGGTTTTCTAAGAAATGACAGTATTTCATTTATTTCTCATTTTTTGAAGCAAATAGCTTACTAAAATGTGTAAAGTTGGAACTGATGGAATTGTGTCTTGTCGTTTATATCCTTTCTTCTAACACGATGATAACCTTTACCTTTGCTCTAATAGGTCAATAATCTAAATGTACACAGTTGACTCTGAAATGAGTCTCGTGTCACTAACCAGTTGTTTCTTTTCTGTTTAGATAGTCAATTTAATTTTTGTGTATATCATAACTTTGTGATATGCATATATATCATTAATGTATATCCATACACACATAATATATACATGTACATTCACCCATGTATATATCACATGGTGTTTATCATATCTAGCACCTTCAGACTCTCTTTTTGAAGCTTCATGGAGCTGAATTTCAAAAAAAAAACAGCTTTTAAACTGGATTTGAAAAACTGATCACTAAACTTATACTTTAAGTTGTATCTAGGACTATGGAAATTAGGATGCTGATCAGAGACTTTTTCTCCAGAGGAAGAAACATTAGAAACATTCATTGTTGTTTAGACCTTTTCTGTTATCAATTCTACCCTCACCATCCTAGGACAGGCACAATAGACAAGAATGTAATAATGACTTTTAAACAACTCACCTGCTCTACTCTCCCCTAACTCAAAGGTGAAACAGTTTAGCAGTTACTTCCACTGCATTAAACTTATCAAAAACAGTCCATTGGAACTGAGAAAGAGGAACTACATAGGTAGGCATGATTTCTAAATGGCATCATAGCATCCTTGCTTCATCAACCAGAAAAATAGAATCACTCTCTCCATAAGAAGGCCCAAAGGTTTCCTTGCAGAAGTTAATCAACTCCTCTTTAAAACTCCCACACTGGAAATGAGCTGGGTTGAGTGAGTGAAAATTTGCCTAATCCACTATATCTAGCTGAACCCAGTGAGATTTTTCTTCACACCCTGTACAAACTGTCTAATCAGACCACCTTTCCTCATGCTGCCATGATATATGCATCCCCACCCTCACTGCTTCCCACTTCTTGCTCTGGGAACAGTAATCAAATCAGCACTAGCATTTTAGAAAAAGTCTTGTCAATTGACTTCATTATGGTTTGGTCAATCATCCCTATGATTCACCAAACCAAAACTCCTTTCCCTGACCATCACCCTCTATGCCTTGTCTCCTCCTGTTTGAATGTAAGCTACATAAGGGCAAAGACTCTGTGAATTTCCTAGTTTTATCTCTTGCATTAAGCACCATTCCTGACACTATAAATATATATTTTTATTTCATCTATTCATGGAAAAACACTCTGAACACAAAACAAACGAACAAATCACCTCACCCAGTGTCATGATGCATAGTAGAAACAAAACTAGCCTGGGATTCAGGAAATATGCTCTGGTCTTTGCTGTCTAACTGACTGACTCTGTCATTTTGGACAACTCTGAGTATCAATTCTTTCATCTAGTAAAATGGAGTGATTTTTGAGGATGTCTTCTTCCTCATAGGCTCTCTGAATTTATAATTCTATACAAGCAAGTCAACCTAATCCAAGATAACAAAATGTGTCCCACCTGGGTCAATGAAGGTATTCTGATTGCCCCTTGGCAATCAAATTATCACAGAATTAATAATAATTGACATTTATATAATGATATACAATTTTCAAAGCACTTCCTATATATTATCATATTTAGGAATCACAATAACTTTGTGAGGTATTATATGTTCAGATATAATTATCCCCATTTTACAGATGGGGAAACTGAAGTCTATAGTAAAGTGATTTGTCCAAGACGACACAATTATGAAGTGATAGAAGGGAGATTTAAAACCAGATTTCTTCTGAATTCATGCCTAGGATTCTCTTTGTAACATGTTGGTGCTTCTCAATTCGAATTTAACCATTAAAATTAATTTTGGTAAATTGGGAAGGTAAGTCTTTATGGATCTAGTCTGGCTACTGATTGTACTGTAGAAATAAGTTAAATCAATGCAAATTTATAGATACCCAATGAGAGCAAAAATTTAAACTTGATACTTATCTTCCACCTACAGTTTATCAATTGATAGATGAAATTCACCTACCATCAACTAATAAGCATTTATAACAAACACCAAAACATAAAATGAAAAAAAAAAGCATTGTCTGTTGCAAGGCCAATGAAGAAAAAACACTGAAAAAAAATTGATTTTAGATAACATACCTTTCTTTTGTTATAGATTATGTGAGTGGTCAATCATTGATCTATGAGCAAATTCAGAAGAAGCAGAACTCTTAGTCTAAGACACATGTCTCTTGTCCCTACTATAAATTTCTTGACTAATTATCATTTTACAGAGGAGGAAAGTGTGGGCTAGCAAAAAATTAAGCCACTTGCTGTGATGGCCAGCAAAATAGGATTTTTTGCTGTTTTTGTTTTAGTATAATTAAGTGCCTCGGACTGAATCTTGCCTTTATCAATCAAGAGCCTTTACTAGGAGTAAAGTACAGAAACAAAGAGTTTCCTTAACTAGAAACAGTATGTGTATTTGTATTATTAATTGTTTTAATGTGATTAAAGATTTTCCCAACCCATTAATGGGCCTGCCTATTAAGGAGAGTTGGATTAGGGAAGATTTGTGGGCAGGCCCAAGCCTTTTGTTAATGAGACTGGTTCTCAAGGGTTGTGATGCCCTCTGGCTCTAAAAAAGGTATAAATACTCTGAGAGTAAGGTTAGACTTTGGGGCTTACTGACTAGAATTGTTTGTTTGTCAAGATGAGGACTCTGGGAAGCCAAATCCCTAAAGAGGCCCTGCCCCGCCCACCTTGGAAAACCCAGGTGTCAGTGCTTCCCTCTCTGGTAACTATGGCCAGACAATTGGACTTGTCTTTTGATGGTCAAGCAGAGGAAGCCATGTTGGTTGACTTCTGATTTCTCTATATTTTCTTTGAAGTTCCAGGTGCTGACTCCCCTGATCTAGGTGAAAGATATACAGGCTTGGTTAAAGGAATGATGCATGTGCTTGATTAAAGTGATAGTTAGCCCTCAAAAGTCACCTTTCCCTTTATGAATGCAGATCTAAGAACCTGTGATTGCTGGCCCCACTGTGTATGTTGGGGTATGTTGCTCAAAGCACTTTTATGTTTAAACTAAAGATACAAATAATTTTTGGAATGACACTTTAAACTTCCTGAAATTATGCATCTGGCTCATCGGGGGTCAGAAAGAAGATTAGAAGGTGGTTCAGAGATATATAAGCCTGTAATTCCCAGATAGAACACATTTGAGCAATACCAGTCCTCACTCCTTGTGTTACTTTTTCTTCAGTTCCTAGATAGGATCAATTCACTACTTTATTACATATGTAACATCCTATAGTTTTAATAATAACTAAAATTTAAATTGCATTCTCAGGTTTACAGCACCTTACATGTATTATCTTTTGATCTTGACTAAAATTGTGTGAAATAAATGCTAACAGTGTTATTACTCCCATTTTATTGATGTGCAAATTGAACCTCAGAAATTTTAAGAAATATTCTAAGGGAACCTTGGTCTCTGTGGGCTCCAAATCTAGTGTTTACTCCACTATATCACCTTACCTCTAATAACCCCAAATATTTCCAATTATCAGCCATCCATGCTCTTTAAAAACACTTCATTAATCAATATTTAATGCAATTTATCAATTAATGCAATAATTGAATTAAATATAAAAGACTCATGGACCCCTAGTATCACTTAAGAATAACCTACATTTTCCTAAAGAGGTACACATGCATTACATTTGGTTCTTGTGAAGAATGCACTTATTCACAGTGATGTTAGTGGCATATTCCAATCAAAATGAAATGGAAAGGATAGACACTGGGAGTCAGGAGAAGAGTTCTAGGCTCAGCTCTGCCACTAACTTGCCCCTGACTTGGGAAAAATCATTCCAAATCTCTGGGACTCAGTTTCCTTGTCCACCAAATGAGAAAATTGAATTAAATGATCCCTAAGGTCCCTTTCTAGTTTCAAAATCCTAGGTTTCTACGAAATAAAATAATTTTTGCTAGAAGGAATTGACCCAGAATTTCTTATCACATATAATGATAATACATAATTCAAGGAAATAGAACATAGAACTTGATATGGTCCATTCCTGTACCATTGTATTTGAAACAAAATATATACCTTCAAATCATATTCAATTTGAATTCACTTCTAGAAGTATGGAATTTAGAGGGTTTTGTATATAAATTATTGTTAGTATTTCATCCATTGCTATAAAGAAATCCTCATGAAAAAACTCCCACTGGTAGTAAAGACTATCAACTCTTCTTAAACTTAGTTTTGAAAGTTCCCTAGGGTACTGAAATTTAAGTAATTCTCCCAGAGTCACAGAACCAATATGTGTCAGGTACAGAATCTGAACCCCAGACTCTCTCATCCTAAGCATTCTCTCATGAGAGTTAGTTATATTAGCCAAACAACTTTTGGGGAATCATGGGGAAATTCTATAATCCCTCATGGACATAAATTTCAGTTTACTCAGTGGCATTTCTCAGTTCTTCCCATAACATGGTGTATAAAAAAGGATAGTCATGGGGGGGCAGGGCCAAGATGGCAGAGTAGAAAGACGCACATACACATAGCTCCGAACCCACAGCCCATAGAACATCTGTAAAAAAGAACTCCTGGCGAATTCTGGAGCAGCAGAGGCCACAGAATGGTGGAGCTGAGGAGATTTCTGTTCCAGAAAGCCCTGCAAACCTCTTGCAAAAGGTTTGTCGCACTGTGGAAGCAGAGTCAAGCCCAGCCCTGCCATGGCCGCGGCACCAAGAGGAGCAGATCCAAGCAGGCTTCGGGGACGGAATCTCCAGCAGCCATGCAGGTCCCTCCACCCACAGGTGACAGGGGTCGGTGAGAGGGTCTCTTTGGCGAGTTGAGAGGGGAGTGGGGTGCCCCCATAACTCAGGCCCCCTCAGGAGGCAACAGCAGAGGTGGGAGCAGACCGGGGCTCTCCAAGCAGGCAGGAGCCTGGATCCATTGTTAAAGGTCTCTGCATAAACCCCCTGAGGGAACTGAGCCTGAGAGGTGGCCCTGCCCCCACCTGAGCAGCTGAACTTAATCTCACACTGACTAGCAGCCCTGCCCCCACCCAAAGCCCTGAGGCTGGGAAGCAGCATTTGAATCTCAGACCCCAAGTGCTGGCTGGGAGGATCTGGAGGCGAAGTGGGTGTGAAGAGAATATTCAGAAGTCAAGTCACTGGCTGGGAAAATGCCCAGAAAAGGGACAAGAAATAAGACTATAGAAGGTTACTTTCTTGGTGAACAGGCATTTCCTCCCTTCCTTTCTGATGAGGAAGAACAATGCTTACCATCAGGGAAAGACACAGAAGTCAAGGCTTCTGTATCCCAGACCACTCAATGGGCTCAGGCCATGGAAGAGCTCAAAAAGGATTTTGAAAATCAAGTTAGAGAGGTGGAGGAAAAACTGGGAAGAGAAATGAGAGACATGCAGGCAAAGCATGAACAGCAGGTCAGCACCCTGCCAAAGGAGACCCAAAAAAATGCTGAAGAAAATAACACCTTGAAAAAAAGGATAGTCATATAGTTAATCATACTGTGTTTGGCAGTAAGGTTCTATTACTATGCTGATTAGGATAAGTTAGGATGAAAGAAACCTGGCCTGGGGATTCCTTAATGAGTGGGCTGGGCAGATCCTGATACAGATACTTAATAAAATTATTAAAATGCTGCCTGAAATATTTCATGATGATGTTCACTTCTACTGGAATAATTTCCAAAGACCGATTTTGGAACTGAAATTTCAACTTCTCTTCCTTCATCTGTTAGAAAACCTTACAAATTCTTTCTTCTCTTCAAATATAATCTAGTATGCATGATACACAAGAACAATAAAATACTTTTCCTCTGTATCTGGTATTAAGTGAAACTCTTAGGAGATTTGTCATATCTACCTTAGTTCTTCCATTTTTACAGATAATTAAAAAAGAAAAGACCATATATTCCTTGGAACTTCATCATGGCCCTCACACCTTTTACTTTCTTTCCCCCCAATACTATACTTTTTATGTGTTGTCTTCTCCCAATGGATATTAAACTTATTTGCATTAGAATCTTCTCTTTTTGTTTTTATGTCCTCAATGGATATAATAGTACCTGGACATAATAGGCATTAAATAAATTATTTGTTGA